>NC_050174.1:25209561-25509561 GCF_008315115.2 Sander lucioperca
ATCAGCGGGCTGAGTGATGCCCGTCACCTGCATGGATGAGGCCCTCTTCTCTCCCTTGTTTTACCTCTCCAACCCAGACCTCCATCACTTCAGTCTACTCCACCTAACAGCTCGGGCTGCCTGCGGCACATCCTGCCCCTGTCCATGCTAACAGAAACCACTAAAAGCCACGCTGCCCATTTTCTCGACGTCTGTGTAATGCACCGCTGCACTTAGCACGTATTGTGAAGTGGCTTAAAGAAGCTTAGGCAAAGAGCTTTAGCTTGATTCTACACTTTCATCACTGAGTAAGCGTCTCCTTTCCCCTAGCCCTTCTTCCTTCTCATTGTACACTGGTCTGGAGTGTGTACAGCTGCTACATTTGTCATCTAAAAGATGATGCCATACTTTATATCGTTTACAACCCTTCTGACCCCTTTCAAACTACTTCGACATTCATGCCTCATTTCTACTGCATGATTTGACGGGACTCAACTTATTTTTGGTACCAGGTGCTTTCCTCTATTTCGTTTTCCACTGCAGATAGTAGCCCCTCAGTATAGGCGGGATTATCAGATGATTGCCACAGTGAAGCCACGTGAAACTGCCGTGATACCTACTTTAATGCGCCACTCGCTGGATCCTTCAACGGCAACGCTGTCTGCACTTTGTCAATTGTACGCTCTAGTGTATGACGTACTTTTGCATGCTGCCATTTTTGAAAATCTGTTGCGAGTGAACAAAACATTGCAGTCACTATTTTCACTATATGGAATAGCTTGGCTATTTAAAAATGGCGGGTTTATGCAGGACGTCCCGTGATGCGCTAGTGACAATTGTCTCTGACCAATCAGTGTTCTGCAGTGTTTTAACTCCACCTTCTAGTATCGGCTCAGCTTGCTTGGAACGACCCAGATGGTACAAAAAAAAAGTACCAGGTACTATCCACAACTTTTGCTAATGGAAAACCAAAAAGAGAGTGGCTGAACAGTCTCTGAAGCTGCCTGCTCATGGAAAACTGATGTATGCTACTATAGGCCACCTACAGACATTCCAAAAGATATGGGGGGTGCTTTCTGCACTTCTTTGAAACTAAATTACATAACCAACTCTGTACTTTCTGATGTAGAAATGTAGCTTATGCATAAGGAGAATGATGAACTAATGAACTATATATGATGGTTTAAGTTGTTGTTTTCCATAATTCTTTGTTTTCTGTGTCTCTATGTACTATGTGTTCACTGACCAGATACTCAAAGAGAACAGGGGACAATTATATCCAGGACATTTACCACACATACTATCTTACAGTATTCAATGCATACACTGTTTAGGTGTCATACGTCAGATCAGTAATCCTTTAACAATTTGATATTAAAGTGCAGCGAAAGCCAATTCAGCATACAGTCTACAGTATCATATTATCAGCTGCACAAAAATCCATTCCCTGTTCCTCCACTTTCATCTATGGTTTAGACAAACTGCCATGCTAGATTATCACAGGCATGAAACAGTCAAAGCTAAAAATGTGACTCATAAAAGGGAGTCACAGAGGATGTCTAGTCTACATGTGTGGTTAATGTCTCATACAACATTGGACTCCCATCTGCGAGTAACACATTGGAAAAAGAGCCACACAACAAACAGAACCATGATAAAATGCCTGAGGTTTGCCTCCTGGCAGCAGAGTGGTAGCATGTGGTTCCAGTGAAGCCACAGCTCCTGAGGAGGAGGTTTGCTGTTGACTATCTGTGGCATCCTGTTTACCTTGAGAAGTTCTTCAGAAGCCCCGACACCGATAAACACTAAATTTGGATACTCCTGTGTGTATCTGTCTGGAATGTGGGCACTTTTGTGGCAAAGGCTTGGTGTGAGTCCAAACTTAGATACTTTCATCTAATGTTGCTAAGACATTTTAAATGTATGTGTTAATAGACATATTTAACTCACTGTTTTGGTTTTAAGTCTTGCCAAAGCTTCATGGACTGAGGGAGAATGCAACACTGATGATGCCTTAAACCAGCATTAAAACCTAAATACTTCTATTACATTGATTTTGTCCATTAAAGTTAAGTTAAAGTCTTAGTGTCCTGATTTAGGATCCTGGCGGCCTGAGGCTAGAAGCTCTTCCTGAGCCTCTCAGTGCTGGCCTGGTGTATCCTGTACCTTCTTCCCTGAAAGAACATATGTTTTCATGTAAAATGTAATACGCTTTTTCTGCAAAAAAAGTATGTTCTGTGTTTTAACAGGACATATATTGTTTCATTTTTCAAACCTTATTTGTTGCACAATCTATACTTCCACTTTTCCTCACCGTTTCCTTTGGGTGTGATACTAAGTCACTGTAAACAACTGTCAGGCGAATGTACTTCAGGGTTCAACAATAAGGGTAGGCCGATGGCCCGAGGCAAGTTAAACACCACTTTGGGTTTTAAGTAAATGTAACAACCTACTTGCCCGTTCGGACATCATCGTATCATAATAATGGCTTGATCAATTTGAATGTGCCGTTGGCCAATCAAGAATTGAGTTGGCGGTTGATGCTTTTGACACATTTGTTTTTACACTTTTTTACTTATTTTATTGATTATTTAAGTTTTTTTTCGACGTTTTTCCTCTGAAATTTTTTATAGGGGCCAGTTCAAATTGACTTCGGGCAAATAGTATAATTTTTACTTGCCCAACCGGACAGGTAAAAAAAACCTTAGCGTTGAACCCTGTACTTCTATTTCTACATTTCACACCTGAATTTCTAAGTATTTTGATGCATTTATCTGCCAGTTGGGAGAAGGGTATATGTGTGTGGAACGGCTGCTGTGTAGCTTGTAATGCTAGAGTGTACTTTTGAGACGTTGGCTAGCGTGGGACATTTAGTTACGCTGTTATGTTGTGTTTCTCTACAATAGCTGGGAAGTTGCTGGGGATGGTTCTGTGGTGCTTTGCAATAAACTGCTGCAAGATATTGCCGGGGAAGCGTGCTCCTTGTTCATTATACGACACAACGTAGCATTAGAGCCGCAACACAGACCCTCATTCTGCTCCAACTCATTCAAGTGCTGGCCTATCCCGAGACCAGTATCACAGTGCAGCTGGCACGCGCTCGCTGCTTTCTCCTGATAGCAGGATGATGGCAGCCAGCTCTGGGCTTCAGCCCCCGGGGGCAAATCTGTCACTCAGGTGTGTACTGTATGCGCTCCAAGACCCATTAGACACCCATCACTCGCCTGGACCCCCCTCACACACCAGCCCTGCCGGCAGAAACAGCCTATTGGGACTTCACCTGCAGAGCTGACAGCTCGGTATCACAACAACATCTCCGGCTAGAGTGTGTGGTTCAGTAAGCTAAAGCTAATGCTAACCCTTACAGCCTGCAGGGAGGTAGAGGACTCTACTAAACCATCACCCTCTTACATCAAAGGGCTTCCTGAGCTCAAGTGGTTTCCCTGAATGGATCATTCTGCTTCATATACAAAGGTGTTTTGTTGAATGGCTGAATGCTACAGTGGTAATTGTTTAAGGATGGCTACACCGCACTCATGTCAATTTGTTGACAATAAATGATTTTGTATTGCCACCAAGTGGTCAAAAAGTTGAACAGCATACATATTACTTAACATATACTACATTGGAATGCCACACATTTTAGAATTTAAATAATAGAAGGAACTGATGGTCCTTAAAAAAATATAAAACATTTCATGAAGTGCTGCTTACCCATTGTTTAAAACACAAGCACTATTCATCAGTCAAAGCAATCAAAATCTGCATTTCATTTAAAATATAATTAAAAACAATCAAAAACTGCCCAGGTGCAGACAGCCAAGATACATATGAAGCTTAAATATGGAAATAATTATTTCCGCTCATCTGTCACCGTGAAGCAAACAACAACCAGAACCACAGGTATACCACAACCACCAGTCACCGTCTGCACGTTGTGCCAAAAGGAAACGTCAGGGAAAGACCAATTAACCAGGTGATGACAGGGGCTAAATGGCTGGATTAAAGAGCTTGTTCTGTAAAGGTCAGGATGCACACCGCTAATCTGAATCACGAGGCGAAGACAGGCTGACAGGAAGGGAGAAAAACAAACTCCATGTCACTGATGAATGATTACAGTGCGTGACAGTGGGATGTCAACAAGCCTACACATAGTAAATGCGTGCATTCATGGGTGATATTATTTAAGCAACTGAAGCAGTAGCAAAATATCCGCATTGATGTTCACTGTCTTTCTTTTTTTAAGATTCCTTTTTGGGCTTTTTTTTTTTTTTTTTTAGATAGGACAGCTGAAGACAGGAAATGGGGAAGAGAAAGGGGGATGACATGCAGCAAAGGGCCGCCGGCCGCAGCTGTAAGGACTGAGCCTTACCACATGGGGTGCACGCTCAACTAGGTGAGCTACCACGGTGCCCCAAAATGGACAGTTTTGATGTAAAAGAAAAATCACCCACATTACTAGGAATTTTTTAACTTTGAGCATTGTGGAATAACTGAAACTTTATGTAGACTATCATCCCAGCGTATAATCTGATGTGAATGGCACTGACTGGGTAATATCCGCTTAATAATACAATGCAATGTGGGTGCATGTGTATGTGTAGGTAGGTGGAAGGTGTCCTCACGTTTTCCCAGGCGACTTTTTCAGCCAGAAGATGTCGTCACTGGTGATGCCGTGCTCCACTGCTCCTGGGATCTGTAACAAGAGTTAAAGCTGTGAGCAGAACTACCCACCTTATAAACCAAATATCAACACATATATGTCAATGTTACACACAGCAACGTTCTCTCTCTAAACTTGCCATCTTTTGTGTGTCATAGTGTAATGCTCACAAAGCACATTCTACATTACTGCAGCGGTTTGGGCTCCTCTTCCTCATTTGTTTCGTCTTATGTAGTAACCAATCAATCAGACAACACATGCTGGCAGAGAAAAAGAGAAACATGACGGGGGGGAATGATGATAGCAACTTACATTTGTTGGGTAATTGGGTCGTCCACCTGTGGCGATCACAATGTTCTTGGCAGTCAGGATCATCTGCACGAGAGAGAGGAGGGAAATGTCAAGTAATAGCTTTTGTTCATATCCTTCGAAAAACAAGGAAATGTCAAATGAAAGCAAGTGGTCTCCACAGCATTCTGCATTCAGGTGATGATGGAAACTCTTTAAAAAACGGAACAAGTAACAGCACTCTTAGAAGGTATGGAGAGGCTGAATTTAAATGTTGCACTTCAATTTAATAATAATTCGATACGAAGCAGAAGAAAAAACCCACAACTGATTTAAATACTGATTTCACAATGTACTAATTTGTATTGAGAACATTATGAATATGTACATATGGGAACAATATGCAAACATACAGTAGGATGCCAACTAACATTGCAAGTTTTATATATATTTAATCAAGCATACCAAAACAAGTATATTAAACATTTTTACAAAGTAATTCATACATTTTTTTATTGTAGTCTCAATAATTGAAATTGAATTATCCGTTTGGGACTGACTGAGATAAAAACGGATGAGCAGCCCACCTCTTTCCCTGCTTTCGATAGTCCTTTAACAGTGTGTTTATCCACCAGACTTCCTTTGACGTTCAGATACTTCACCTTCCTGCCAAACAGAGAGTAAACAGCTGGTTGCTCCTGGTGGTGTATTACCCTGCAGATCTTGTGGATTTACTCAATAACATTTCATCCTTTTTTTCTTGCAACTCTTGCAAAGTGAACTCAAAAGACACCAACCAAACCAGGAATTAGCTGCACAGAGAACTTAGAGGCTGGGCCAGACTGCAGAGTACAACCACGTGTTGCAGGGAATGCAATTAGATATTCAGCTACATGGATCAGTGTCATACACACACTGAGCATCACGGATCAAGAGTGGACAAGTGGGTTATGCTGCGGGGGTTTTAGAAGTTTCTAAGGACATAAACACTTGATTGGAATTGATTGTTGGAAGATACATTTAATATTCATCCCATTTAATTTCAATACACTTCATTTAATATAAAGCGTGCATTTCAGTTTTCAATTCAAATGAATGTTTGAAAACGCCCCCTTTCACTTCATTAGTTAGTATGATTATGACAAATTCTAAATTTGAACAATGCAAAGATACTCTTGGTCACACAAATCTCTTTACACACTATTGCTATTTTAAATATTCATGTACTAACTAGGTACTAACAACAATGGAACTTTCTTCCTTGCAGTAAAATCTAACTTAATTATTAAAAATCTGACATTCGTGGCTGGGTTAGCTCAGTGGTAGATCAGGCGCACATATACTGAGAGGTTTATGCCTCGACGCAGAGGTCCAGGGTTCGAATCCGACCCGTGTAACGATTTCCTGCATGTCTGCCCCCCCTCCCCCCCCCCCTTTCTCACTTAGCTGTCCTGTTAAAAATTAAAGGCAGAAAAGCCCAAAAAAATAATCAAAAAAAAGAATGAAATCTGACATTCATTTAACATATGTGCCTATGTATTATTTGTAATGAATACACTTGTGTGAAATGACTGCTTTGCACTGTGGTAAACAACGCCTCTGATTGTTAATTAAAAAGGGAATGGAATCATATTAGAAGCATAACTGATATGCTCAGTCCGAGCTAATTGTCTCACTGGAATGGAAACATTTTAGGTGAAGCTTGGGCTCTTTCACACAGAGGTGAAACACCTGTTTGCCCTCCGGCCAGCCACTCAATCAACACATGCTGGCCGACTGTCAATCCTTCAGCTGTGTGCCAACAGAATGTACAGCCTTTAAGAATATTTCATTTCAGTTAAAGAACATATAAACATTCAATGTACTAATTCTGTTTTCAGGAGAGTTTATTTTTATTTTTTATTTTTAGGAAACATTGCTATAGAGAAGGAGAAAGTGTGACATGATGAGTGGGTGAGACATGGATAACACATCACATGTACTGTACATAGCACCAGGGATTGATTTTAGAAGCCAGGTAGATACCATAGACCAAGTTCGATAATTTTAGGATTTAAGTTGGTATTTTGCGAATATATACCTTTAATAACTGTAAAAAGAAATATACATATTGGTGAAACATTACAACAATTTCTATTCTTGGCAGGATGTAAACATTTAGGCTATTATGAGGCACAAAAAAACTAACCACTGAAACTCTGCCTACAATATTACATAAATGTTTAAAAGAAACATCATCATTGAAATAAGTCTGAATAAAGGGAGCAGAGCTGGTGTCACTTACTTATCCTGGAGCTGGACTCTGTGCCCCCAGTTCAGGGACCTGACGTGGTTTTGAATAGCCTCTGCCATGGTGGCCCTGGAAAACCCACCAGAGGATCGTTAAAAACTAACCTGACCAGACCGACGATACACAGAGGGAACTCAGTGTTCACCAGTAGTTACTTTGAGTGTGATGGCTCACAAGCAGAGTTGAATAATGGGAATCAAAATGGAAATACTGCACTAGGGATGTAACGATTACCGGTGTAATGGTAAACCACGATAAAAATGTTGACAATAACAATTAGCGTTTTCATTTAAAATATCATTATTATTACGGTGGATTACCACGGTGTGGAAACCGTGTGTTTAATCCTTCCCAGCTTCATCCGAGTCTCCTGAAGTTGCACTGCGTAGCCTACAACATGCGTTTCTTGAAGTTGGAATCATGGCGGAAGGAGTTAGTCTGAAGCATGGGCATGTTTTGGTTATTATAAGAATGCCGAAGGACAGTTGATTGAAGATAGTTATCCTGTCTGCAGAACGTGCAGAAAAAAAGTTGCTGCTAAAGGCGGCAATACGCCAAATCTCCTGACTATCAGTGCTTTCTGAACATATTGAACGCAAAAATACCGCGATAATACCGAAAACCGTGATCATTTTGGTCACTATAACCGTGAGGTTAACTTTTCATACCGTTACATCCCTATATTGCAAACACCATATATTACAATTCTAATTTAAAGACACATTTTTCACATTACTCACAATTCTGTATTTGGCCTTGGTCATTTTTTTTAAGGCTGCTTTTCTTTGGACATTTTTTTAAGGTTTAATATTCCTTTATGAATTGTGTTTTTGTTTTTTTAAATATCATCCAAAAAGGTAATACATGCAGTGACCAAAAACAGAGTAAATTCGATCTTTGTACATTTGAAATAGCATCCATCTGATTGCCATTAAATCATTCATTTTTCAACCACAAGTAGTCTTTGTCCTACTGCAAGTCCATCACTAGATGGTGCTGTTTAGCTACTCATACACATGTATCAACCTGTTTTGATTGAATAGGTTTCCCTGAAGCTGATAAATAAACTTAATGGACAAAGTATTTATTGACCAACCAGTCATGACAGATTGGCCCTGAGATCTGCCAGCCATACTTCTTAGCATCTTTGACTGCAGTACCGAGTAGAGCAGCCTGGTGCATGAGCTTCTTAGGGATGCAGCCAACATTAACACATGTACCACCAAGACCCCACTTGGTACCTGTTTGGAAAAGTATTTTAACAATGGTGTCTTTAAATCTTCAAACAACAAATAGCCATTTTTGTAGTATAATAGTAAGTATTTTTACCTTTAACAGATGGCTCCACATAATCTAAAACAGCAACTTTCTGTCCCAACTGTGCCGCTGTAAATATGGATAGATTGTCAGTGTATTGTTAGATAGAAATTACAGTGAAAGGCATAGATGCCCAAACATTAAGGAATAACTCCGAAAGATCTCACCTTCTTTGGAACAGGCAAGGCCTCCTGAACCACCACCAATAACCACCAGGTCATAGTCATACTTCCCTGTATGAGCATATTGGATGATGATCAACAGTAGACACAGTACAATTGATCTAACCTTATGAACCTATTAGTGTTGCATTTACCTCCCCTTAGGGGTTGCCTAACGCCGCCTTCACACTGGCACTTGAAATCAGCTCCGTAATATGCAACGCGCCGCCAGTTTGATGTCTGTTGCTAACCAACTTAGCCATAGCAGGTATCCTACGCATTGTTTCTGCACGGAAGAACTTTTCTCATACTCATACAAAATTAATCGATTACATGACAACATATAGTTATGAAATCATTATTTATTTTATTAAAAGTTAAGACTTATCAGTACCGTAGCAACGCTAACTTCCGCTCGGATTGTCGGATAGGAACCGTCCGTTGCCTGTCATACGAGTTCAACTTTTTTAACGCATCCAGATGACCAACGGAACCCATTTTTTTCGCCTGTGAATCTCCACAGGAAATGAATGACTTCCGGTCGTTTCGCAGCCGTATCTACTGTGCCAATGTGAAGGCGGCGTAACTATCAGCCTGGCCGATTATCAGGGCCGATATTTGGCAATAAGCAGATTATCTGTATCACTGTTTTATTTTACCGATAACCGTGACACAGTTTGAGTCTGTGTATTATGTTTAAAGTTTCAGTTTTATTAATAATCGCTTAAAGCATTTAAATAAACTTCAAAAATGTTAATTTTTGACTAAAAGATCTTCATTTTTACTGTAAATGCATATCGGTTCCAAATCGGTTATCGGTTTCATTACCTACTAATAATCGGTATTGGCCCTGAAAAAACAGTATCGGTCGACCCCTACCTAACATAACGTTTTTTTGTGCCATAGCAACCTATCTTCTCCGGGGAGATGGGCATGCACACTAAAGTAATTGTACAGTCTTTCTATTTAAGAAAGCCATAAAAAGGTTTGATAAAAAGGCATTGTCATTTCACCATTGCGATATCTTAGAGAAACATACATTTTTAAGCTTTAACAATTTCAAACATTTCAAGTATGCTTGTTTGGTATATAAAGTGTTACATAATCTTGCACCCCCCCCCTCCCCCTGCATGGCTTTTTCCAAAGACTTGAAAGCGGAGGTAGAACAGGGGCCTCTGTAAAAGGGGACTGTGTGATACCATTAAAGGCGCTGACACACCAACCCGATAATCGGCCATCGGACAGTCTGGCGAGGTTGGTGACTCGAGTCTGTTCGGTGTGTTCCGTGCCTTCGTCTGTCGGAGGAGCCGTCGGCCTTCATTTTGGCCGACCTGACATGTTGCGTCGGAGGGTGGGCAGTCGAACTCAATAACCAATCTGATTGGTGGAGTGCTAACCCGGGAAATGGCTAGTGGGATGAGTGACGAACGGCTCTCAAAATTTGACGAAAATCTTTCAAACTGACCTTTGTTGATCTGAAATGAAGACAGATTCAGCAACTGCACGGCCTATTTCTCTCTGAAAATGTTTTCAGAAACACGTTTCGGTGAACTATTTTCGTAAAATACAAGATCGTATTCCAGACCCACGTGATGCGTTCGTCATTTCCGGTTTTCAACTTTTGTATTACGTCTCGCGCACGCGCAGAACGTACGCTCAAGTCGGCGTCGCTTCAGTGTGTTCCGAGGCACTTTCTGGATCTCGGGGAGCCGACTGATCAGTCCGACTGCCTTTTCTGTCAACAGTCAGCCGTCGGGTTGGTGTGTCAGGGCCATTAGACGCACCGCTTCTGGACAAAACGTATCGTCAATAATAGGAGGTAAACTCTAGAATAGCTTGCCCCTCCCAATAAGAGAGGGCCCTACATTCAACACCTTTAGAACTCACTTATAACAAACCAGAGATGCTGACTCACTTTTAACTGTCACACATTTCATCACCCATACACTTTCACTGTTACGTTGAATGCAGTATAGAGGTGGATGAATAATGTCTTTGTCAACATGTATTTTTTTTTGTTTTGTCAAAATCACTATGTGTACCTTTTCATTGAGTGAATGAGTGCTGTATGACTGCTGGTTGTCTCTATGTTAGTCCTATACCACCAGCTAGGGACTACAGATGAAAAGTAGTTATTTTTACTAATTCTGGCATATTTACATGCTGTTTTTATACAACAATGTTCATAAATATGCATGGTCGCTATTAAATAAAGCAATAACTTAAAATTGGCAAGAAAATGACCAAAGCGTTGTGACAGGTCTGTTTCTCCCGGTCTGGGAAGAGCTTCGGGAGACTCCGCAGCCATATTACTGGTTATTATTATGGCCATTAAAATAAGCAGCCGGTAAATGAGTTTTTCAATTGTAGTCGGCGTTAATGGAGCTGGTGTGGGTGGCCGAGGACACCAGGTGACCGTCATTAAACATAATGAGTTCCATCAGCGCTGCTGGTTAGTAACGTCGCTTTATGCTGACAGAAACACCTCCAACTATCAACCTTAGCCCGTTCCGTTCTCCGATTCTTCACACAACATTTCAACAACATAATGCTACCTGTCAGGTTTCTTGTCAAAACATGCAGACAATTAGTCCTTTTCCACCGGTGTCTGGCCCTACAGAAGGCAGCCATGTTGTTATTATGAAAGGACCCAGGCCGGGTATGTGCTGGCTCGAGAATTGCCTGAAAAGAAATGGGTCGTACACAGTCGACTCAAAATTAAGCGTTTTCAATAGCCTATTCAATCAAATATGTCACATACAGTGTGTAATATTGTTCATATTACATGACAAATCTCAATAAATAAAATGGAATAATCCTGAGGTTTAATGCAAATTGTTTATGTAGGCTACATTTTCTGCATGTTGAACATAGATTAGCCTACATGAAAATGGTCACTTTTGTCAGACAACTTTTTTTCCATATAGTAGGTAGGCTACATGTAAATTAATATGAAGCAAGTGTATAAACATAGGCTAATATGTTTGAAGTATTATATAATATAATTGGTTTCTCATTATGCCATTTCACACATGGAGCCTATAGCCTAGTAAAGTGTATTCATGATTCTTGTAGGCCTAAATAACAGAAGTTCATGCAATAAAAGCATAGAATAAAACACATGTAACACTGAAAGGAATCTCGGATGTACAGACTGGGAATTGGGATAGGCCTACTGGCTTCTTATTGTTCCAGGGCCGTGGTAAATAGGACGCTGTATACCCTCATAGCTTACTGGAACACTTGCAGGTGCAGTAGATAAGACTTATAAAACTAACTTTCTGTCATATTTGCTGAAACTGACCCTATGTTCAAGTAAAACTACATGAAGCAGGTAATTTAAAGGTCCTATGACATGCTGCTTTTTGGATGCTTTTATATAGGCCTCAGTGGTCCCCTAATACTGTCTCTGAAGTCTCTTTTATATAGGCCTTAGTGGTCTCCTAATACTGTATCTGAAGTCTCTTTTATATAGGCCTCAGTGGTCCCCTAATACTGTATCTGAAGTCTCTTTTATATAGGCCTCAGTGGTCCCCTAATACTGTATCTGAAGTCTCTTTTATATAGACCTTAGTGGTCCCCTAATACTGTATCTGAAGTCTCTTTTATATAGGCCTTAGTGGTCCCCTAATACTGTATCTGAAGTCTCTTTTATATAGACCTCAGTGGTCCCCTAATACTGTATCTGAAGTCTCTATAGGCCTTAGTGATCTCCTAATACTGTATCTGAAGTCTCTTTTATATAGGCCTCAGTGGTCCCCTAATACTGTATCTGAAGTCTCTTTTATATAGACCTTAGTGGTCCCCTAATACTGTATCTGAAGTCTCTTTTATATAGACTTTAGTGGTCCCCTAATACTGTATCTGAAGTCTCTTTTATATAGACCTTAGTGGTCCCCTAATACTGTATCTGAAGTCTCTTTTATATAGGCCTTAGTGGTCCCCTAATACTGTATCTGAAGTCTCTATAGGCCTTAGTGGTCCCCTAATACTGTATCTGAAGTCTCTTTTATATAGACTTTAGTGGTCCCCTAATACTGTATCTGAAGTCTCTTTTATATAGATCTTAGTGGTCCCCTAATACTGTCTCTGAAGTCTCTTTTATATAGACCTTAGTGGTCCCCTAATACTGTCTCTGAAGTCTCTTTTATATAGGCCTTAGTGGTCTCCTAATACTGTATCTGAAGTCTCTTTTATATAGGCCTCAGTGGTCCCCTAATACTGTATCTGAAGTCTCTTTTATATAGGCCTCAGTGGTCCCCTAATACTGTATCTGAAGTCTCTTTTATATAGACCTTAGTGGTCCCCTAATACTGTATCTGAAGTCTCTTTTATATAGACCTTAGTGGTCCCCTAATACTGTATCTGAAGTCTCTTTTATATAGACCTTAGTGGTCCCCTAATACTGTATCTGAAGTCTCTTTTATATAGACCTCAGTGGTCCCCTAATACTGTATCTGAAGTCTCTTTTATATAGACCTTAGTGGTCCCCTAATACTGTATCTGAAGTCTCTTTTATATAGGCCTTAGTGATCTCCTAATACTGTATCTGAAGTCTCTTTTATATAGACCTTAGTGGTCCCCTAATACTGTCTCTGAAGTCTCTTTTATATAGACCTCAGTGGTCCCCTAATACTGTATCTGAAGTCTCTTTTATATAGACCTTAGTGGTCCCCTAATACTGTATCTGAAGTCTCTTTTATATAGACCTTAGTGGTCCCCTAATACTGTATCTGAAGTCTCTTTTATATAGACCTTAGTGGTCCCCTAATACTGTATCTGAAGTCTCTTTTATATAGACCTTAGTGGTCCCCTAATACTGTATCTGAAGTCTCTTTTATATAGACCTTAGTGATCCCCTAATACTGTATCTGAAGTCTCTTTCCTGAAATTCAGCCTTGGTGCAGAATTACAGCCATTAGAGCCAGTCCCACAATGAGCTTTCCTTAGAATGTGCCATTTCTGTGTCTGTAGCTTTAAATGCTATTGAGGAGGAGAGAGGGGAGGGGCAAGGTGGAAATTTTTGTTTTATATCAGAAAATATGGGACGTAGAAATAAGCACTGAAAATGTGTAGAAGAAAAATAAAAAAATTTAAAACGTTCAAAAAAGTAAAAACAAACTGTGAAAAAAGGCGTCAAATACGTTTTTTTCAAGGTTGAAGGGAAGACAACACAAGGGTTAAATGCAGTGGTGGTGGGAGAAGAACTGCATCAAATCTAAGAATTATTCCATTATATTTATTGAGATTTACATTTGCATTCAAAATTGTACTTAGAAAGAATTAGTGTCATGTGGACCTTTAAATATGGACCATGCAGGCAAAGATCTTTTTGGCCCTTGTGTGAGCATTCACTGAAGCACCATATGCAGCAGTGTGACAAAAGAACAACAGCCCTACCTCTCCTTAAATACCCTCCCACTAAGTAATCATTATTGCGGAAGGCCACTACAAACATATCAATTTACATATTATTTGGCCACATTAATGTTGATATTATACAATCTGCTTCCTTTATCCATAAGCCATAACACCGTGTAAATAATTGTGCAATATGCTGCTTCTAGCTAATCCATCTTACAAAAAGATATCTAACCGCCCGCCTGGGAATTTAGTGGCTTGTTCAAGGATCATTTACTGGAGCTAATGCTTTCCAACATTGAGGCTTGAAACCCTTGTCATCTGGTTTACTGGCACTACATCATACACCCACACTGCCTCCAGTGTGGCAGACCAAAGAAAGGACATCAAATAATTGAGGAAAATAGTTCTTAACAATATAGACTAGACTGCATTATGAATTTTAAATAATTCTATATTGAAGACTTTAGAGCAGAGGTGTCAAACTTAACTTCACTAAGGGCTAGAGTTTAGATTCTCTGCCCGAGCCCGAGCCCGAACTCGGCCCGCCACTATCCTCGGGCCGGGCCGGGCCCTTGATCAAGCATTTGTGTTTTTTTAATCATTACTTTATAAGCTGAATTGGGTGGGGAGAAAGCTATGCCTCTCCAGCTTCTCCTGTAGCTCTGGGTGTATGTCCTGCACTGACTTGAGTGTGAGGTAAACTGGGCTACATTGTGTCTCCCCCATCTGTAAGGGCCCTGACACACCAACCAGACGGTCCGACCGTCGGCAGAAAAGCCAGTCGGACTGATCAGTCGGGTCCCGAGGTCCAAAAAATGCCTCAGAACACACTGAGGCGACGCCGACTTGAGCGTACGCTCTGCGCATGCGCGAAACGTAATACGTCTCCATAGCAGCAGGCGGCGCTGCTCTGTATTGTTTCCATTAACAGTCTGATTATTTTTCAGAAAATGAAGACCGGCAGCTGATTGGACGAACGCGTCACGTGGTTCTTTTTTCTCCAGAAATTCACAGCCAGACTGTCATGGTGGCTTGTTCAGAATACGATCTCTTATTGTACTAAAATAGTTCACCGAAACGTGTTTCTGAAAACATTTTAAGCAAGAAATAGGCCATGCAGTTGCTGAATCTGTCTTCATTTCAGATTGACAAAGGTCAGTTTAAAAGATTTTCGTCAGATTTTGAGAGGCACATTCCGCTCCCCATTTCCGGGTGAGTCCCGACTGCCCTGTCCCCGACTGAACATGTCAGGTCGGCCCAAATGAATGCCGACGGCTCCTCGGACGGCCGACGTTGTTGGCCAGTGCGTCGGCATGCAGACCGTGGCGAAGGACAGTATTAATTAGGTGATCGAGACAAGAAAGTCTCCTATATGGTTCCAGGGCTTTGATTATGTTGCTGCCTCGATCTGTTACCCACAGGTAAAAGGAATTGTAGTTGAGAACGTCAGTTATAACGGCCTACATATAAAAAAATTGTCTGGTTTAAATCGGGCTCGGGCTCATAATTACAGTTAATGTGTCGGGCCGGGCTCGGACACAACGTGCACAGGCTCGGGTAGGGTCGGGCTTGTTTTTTGGGCCCGATCTAAGCTTTACTAAGGGCCACACTGGAAAATGAGAACCAGAGACAGTTTGACACGCTTTTATTTAACGGAAAAAGTCAAATACCTTTGACTGTATGATTGCGTGTCTCATATGGTCTTAAATGTCTCTTATGTCTCTTCGGTCGATAAAGACCTAAAAAAGTCAGGGCAAAAAGTTTTTTTTTACAACAACCTGTTTCACAGCCTGAATATGCAAACTCTCTGGTTCTGTGGGAATTTCTGAGTCTCAAAGTCAGCAAATCTGCCAAATTCTGCTTTGAGTGTCGCGTAATTGCAATTTGAAAAACAATTTCCCGTTTTTTGTGGTTTGGATCACAACTAGGCAGGCCAAAGTCTATTGTGAACCTAAATTGATATACGGGTCTGATCAAATTTGCGAGGGGCCGGATTCGGCCCGCGGGCCTTTAGTTTGACACGTGCTTTAGAGGGTCCGCTCAACTGTATTTTCTCACTTACCTCCAGGGGTAAATGCAGATAGCTTTGGTTTACTTTGTACAGTTTATGAGATATGCATCTCTTAGATTTCAGCTTTCACCCTAATACAGTGGAGATGAATGTAATTCCATTTGCGATGCTCATATCATTGAAAACTGAAATTTCAAGACGCAACCTCTATTTATCCAGAAACTGTGTCCTCACTAGCCTTGAAATCTAGACCACCATAGCAGCAGCAAATGTAATTTGCAGCCAAGGTCGTCTAGCAACTCTCCGTTGGCTTGCAAACTCTAGTCAGGCCAATCACATCGTGTATAGAGTCGGTGGGCGGGCTTAACATTATGACGGCAGAGTTGCGACGGTTCTGCGTGAATTCCCTGCTACTTGAAAACAAAGAAGATGGCTGCTGCTGCTGGTGAACAGCGGCCTTTGGAGTCGGCTTTGGCCGCGACTCTGGAAGACTTGGAGTTAAGCTTTTCTTTGAGAAAAGAACAAAGAATGGCACTGAAGTCATTCTTAAAAAAGGAAGATGTGTTCGGAGTTTTGCCGACTGGATACAGCAAAAGTTTAATCTATCAACTAGCTTTGCTCTAGTTGGCTATGAGTGCAGAGGGAATTTGAAAGACAACCATTTATCCCGCCCCTCGGATTGAACCCTGCCAATGGTGAGTTCCCAGACCCAACATCTTGATGTGGGTCTGGCTTGTCAGGCTATGTCCTCACTGTTACGTTAGATAATCCATAGTCAACACTCATAAGGACTATCGCCTCGGTACAATGTAAATTGTTCACTGTGAGCATCATAAATTCCATTTGTGTGATTTGGGTAAACTGACCCTTCACATTTCTGGGATGGGTTGTAATGAGCAGTGTAGCCTCTAAGCGGTGGCTATCATAACTTTAATTCTTGGAAAATAATAACATAACATGAAATAAGACAGAGCCGAGCAACACCTTCTTTCCAGGCATGATTTATTGAAAACACACCAAATTTATACTCTACAAACCAGTATTTTTCCATTATGTTTAACAAGCGTAATATTTGCCTCTGGGTATTAGTAAAATTAACATGATACATTCTGTCACTGTGGCATCGCTTCTGCTCGCTACGAAAGCATTAACAACTTTACTCCTCTAGGAAATCAAAACCCTTATTTGAACGACTATCTTTTTAAAAGGTTATAATACAATTTCATACAAGGCAGAAACCCACCAACAGTCTATACTACTTAGGGTTTGGGGGGGGGGTTAGGGAGGGAGTGCAGGATGAATGAATGAGTGAGTTGAGTGGAGGAAAAAGAGAGGGAGGATGACACAGGAGGTGAAGGGGGAGAGGTGAACAGACAGAATGAAGAGATGCCAGTTGAAAGGAAGGAATAAAGTTATATAAAACACACTTATCTTTATCTACCATGGAAAAGGTTAAGGCACATGATAGGTACAAACACATCTGCTACTGAGTAGTACAGTTACTTTATTTTGACGGTCTTGAATCAGTTATATCTACACAGGTAGGCTTGTTTGATTCGATGCATGTCCGTGTCCTGCATTTCTTTTACAGCACAGTTTGCTTGGCTCTTTCTTTTGTAAATGTAAAACACGCTGTACATCCACAAAACCAAAGCCCTCCCCACTTTTGAATGCATGTAAATACACCTCCAGATCCTTTGGTTGTGGTACTGCCACGTGCAGTCAGGAATAGACAGTCGTATGGGTCTTTGTTGCAAGGGTTCAGTATTGTCCAATGAAAGCACACACTTCTGAGGACACACAAAAGGGATTCTGGGTATTGTTTTTTTTTTTTTTTTTTAACTTCTGAAAATTAAAATTTATACAGTAAGTTTTTTGTTTGTTTGTGTAGTTTATTGATTTTTACCACAACATACATCTTTGTAAACACTGTAAAATATGCAAGCTTTATAAAGTCACATACGCCACAAAGAAAAAATCTGACTTCGATGCAGGCACATGCCATTCGCCTTGATGACGCATGAGTGATTACCGACTTGGATTGGATTCTCTTTCTGTCTCCCTGACAGACTGGGGCTGGAAAAGGAGAGCGGACACATTCTCACTGGGTTGAGTGTGCAGTCTCACCGAGCAAGAGAAAGTAGAAATATGATTCTGTATCTCTATCTGCTTTTCTTTATCTCGACTGCCCCTCTCCCTAAAGCGTTGTAAAAATATATACTATATGACCAAACATGATGTTTTTGTTTTGTACAGCATGATGCAATGCTATTATTTTTGCCTTGTACATCCACATCCACTCGTCCTCCCTGTACTCTCTTCTTGCACATGAATGAATTAGTTAATATCCAAATGACACCACAAAAACTGGCACTTGGAAAGAATAGAATATAAACATCTGTACAGTTTTTCTTCATGCTCACGAATGAATATTTCTCTTTAAAATGCACCCGGGGGAGGAGGAGGGTTCAGGGTTTGGCGGTAACTCGGTTCTGAATGCATCGAGAAGAAGAAAATGAAGGAACTCTTATTAACACTGCCGTCTCTGGTCTATCCCATCAAATCTCTGTCTGACCTTTGACCCCCTCCAGAGTGTCTGGTTTCGGAGATGCAGGGGCTGTCACACACCATGTAGGTAGTCATCACCTTTAGAAAGAACACTGCAGATCAACTTTTTTTGTTGTTGTGACAAATACAAAATATAAATAGGTGATCGTTGCGTAACTCGACAAAATTTGACACACATTTAAGTTACGTGGTTACTTCGTGTTTACAAACATGGTGATCCTTTATCAAATGAAATGTGCTTTCCAAACAATGTGATATTAATATACAACTAAGAAGTCGGTCATTTGTATTTCTTTTTTTCTCCTTCATTTTACCATTTTTTTTCCTTTTTGACCCCAATATACATCTATATAGCCCCCGCCCCCACACACACACACAAAAAAAAAGCTTTTAGATCTATCCTTTCAAGAGAACAATCTTACGCCTCTCTTTTCAAAAAAACACATCATTTATAAACAAAATGCCGTATATCCTCTTTAATACACATCATTGACAAAGAGCAACCAGCCAGGAAACTCGCCAAACTGCGTCGCTACACAACCTGAGTGGTTACCCTAGTAACCACAGCTCTGTGAGTGAGGGTCAACATGTTGACCACGATGAAACAGAAACAGTTGTTTCCATTTCAGCGTACTTTTTGCGATGCAGTGTGAACATAAACCGTTACTCCGTCTGATGTACAGACTATGTCACTTTCCCTTCTCCAGACCACAACTTGCAGACTCCTCACTTTAGTATCAATTACTTGTTTACCACTTCTGATTTCGAAACATCTCAGTGCATTTTTTCTCCCTAAATAAACACCAGTGAACCAAATATAAGTCTATGAGAGCAGACTGTTGAGTGTCCATGTTTATCCACTATGCTACAGCTCCTCCTGGGCTCGCTTTCTCTCTTTCTCTCTTTATCCTTTTTACTTTCTTGTGTCCATCCCACCAACCTGAAAACAAACGTTCCGTGACCCTCTAACACACCAGTCCATACCTGTTTCACATCAAAATACCAAAGCTTGAAAACAAACTGTAAGTAAAATTCTCTAAAACCCCACAAAGTTCAGGCATGAACTTCTTGCAGATGTGAAAACGGAAATGAAAAACATTCATTTCGCATTCCCACAGGTTTCCTTCCAACACGTTCCTTTTTCTATTACCTTCCTTCTCCTCACATCTGATCGCCCTCCATACGTCCTCCATTCCTTCACCAGCACCGGCCTCTGTCCGTTTCTGGTAACCGGTAGAGCTCAACAAGAGTCAACACTGTAAAAATTCACATGATGTCCAGTGGGAATGTAGATATGAGAAAGTAGCAGGAGTAGTCACTTTTTTATTCTTTTTTTTCATTTTTTTCTTCTTCTGAAAAGCAGGAGAATGTTGGCTGCTGCTGGGTAGTTGCTGCCGTGATCATTATTTTTTATTTATTTTTAAATCCTCTTTTCTGTACAAAGTCCAACTCCAAAGATGAGCTCCATGTCAAATGGCAGTGGTGATATGAGAGATCGTCCTCTAGCTGGGATGTCGTTCCTTTAAGCCTGGAGCGTGTGGACAAAAGAGACAAATATTTGAAAAAACACCCATGCTGTTTGAAATGACAATGAAGGAAGAGTTTCAGTCCAAAATGATACACTGTAAAAACCAGTGGTGGAAGAAGTATTCAGATCCTTTACTTAAGTAGAAGTACTAATACCACACTGTAGAAATACTCCGGTACAGTAAAAGTCCTGCATTGAAAATGTAAGTGCCTAAAATGTACTCACGTTTTAAAAACTAGAAACAGAAAAAGCAGTGAAAGCGTAAAAATTAACAACGCCAAAAAGCATCAAAAAGAGCGTTAAAAAAGCAAAATTTCATTAAAAGACCAAAACCAACATTAAGTTAGTCTGTCTCCCAAGACTTCCCTAGCCTGACTGTTGCACTCAGCTCCAGGATCCATTCATTCCTACTGAAGATGTAAATCTGTAACGCCGGCTTCACACTGGCTGCGTAGTGTGAGCGTGGCGTTTCTGTTGTGTGTCAGTTGCATGGCGGCTGCGTGGCGTTTTCTATGTCCTTACACACCAGAAGCGTGTCTGACGCGGCGCTGCTGCTGCTAGCCTTGTCTGTACACATGGATGTTTCCCATTGATAAAATGCACTCAAGCAGTAGTATACTTCATGTTAAACATAAATATATACTGATCTGATTACAGCAAAGACAACGTTGGCAGTATTGACGGCAAAATAGACTACAGAATATTTCATTCTGTATTGACAGGTGCAATATTTGATATGAATATCAATAATTATTTATTATTTTTTTTAAATTACATTTATATCTGCATTTATATCAAAACCTAGAGACTTTCAAACATCAACATGTCATTTATTAATATGTATTCAGGTCAAAATTACATATAAACATCTTTTCCTATTCTATTTTGTCTGGAAACACACAAAAATAGGCGTGGGTCCTATTTCTAGCATGCACGCGAGACGTGCGTGTCACACAGGCAGTGTGTAAGCTCTAACCTGTTGACATGGGAGCTGAAATAAAAAAGGACACACCACGCAGCTGACACGCTCACGCCACGCAGCCAGTGTGAAGCCGGCCTAAAGTTGAACTAATTAATATTTCATATTAACAATGAGAAAAATGACTGTTTAATGTGTTCGGGGTGGCTTGTAGTGACCCGACCCTGCAGTCCCCTCCAGGAGCATTTTAGCATCGACGACATCATTGTTTTGGTTTTTCTGGCCTGCAACTTTACCGTCTTGCCTCAGTCTTCCTGTTTTCAGCCAGCAGCTGTTTTATAGGCTCTGTAAACCCACTCTACGCTACCTACACAGCACCAAACAGCAAACAGAGACTTGGTGACTAGCTGGTGAACATAGTGGAGCATTTAGCAGCTAAAAGTACATAACCCCCCCAAAGAGTTAGTGGATATCAAACTGGAGCTAATAGGAGACTGAACCTTGGATTCACATTGGCCAGGTGGCCAGAAACTTCAAATGAAGTTTAATGTTGCTCTGTGTCTGCTGGATGTGCAAAAACAGCAACTTTCTAAAGCCGTGAACGTTTCTAAATGTGATGTTCAACCTTAGGCGATATACCATCATGTCATGTGTTGGTTTTACAGCTTGTTGCGCTGCCCATAAAAATTATTCATGCTGCTTTAAAGACAACTTAACCACAAGAACAGTTACTGAGGGTGCTGCAGCACCTCCACTAGCAGGTGGCTGACGTAGGCCATGGATGTATAATAAGAACTGGATACAGCGTTCAAGGTGGAGGCCCGTTCATTCCTTTGAGAGTTACTGAGTGACGCATGAAGCCATCATGGAGCCAAAATCGTGTTTAAAATTACCCAGATGATCGACACTGCTTCTGCACTATGGGGCCAATAGAGCAGGCGTATTAGAGACTGCCGAGCCGCCTACTTCCGGTTTAGCGCTCCACTAACTTGAATGGGGATTCGATTTATTCACCAAGCGACTCTTTTAGACTTTCCAGATGTTATCAGACAAAATGGATCAAACTCTGATTGAGAAACGAGTTATTTCATGGGGGTTGTGACGCTCTCTTTCACCATGTAGGCCTATAGGAAAACATATTGTTTCTTTCTTTTTTGGGCATGACATGATGGGCCAGGAGTTGTAATTCCACTGTTTGGCCAATATGTTTAATTTGCTTCAACGCCCGGCGTACTTCCTGTGGGCCTGAGGTAGCTATACTTGGTATTTGTATTGATGATTTTTTTTGTGTGTGTGTTTAATAGCACACCTCTTTACATCATTTACCATCATCCACAATATCTCAAATGTTACTCAAACATAAACAGTGTATTTGTTGGGTTCTATTTTCAGCTGTGGATTAACACACATTATGCGTGCCTGTAAGTAGACCTCTATGGAACAGAGAAATAAGATATGTCAGGCTTTGGCATCACAGACAATACTTATTAGTAGGATCAATTCATTGTTGGTTTTGGTCTTTTCGTGGGATTTGTTGACAATAATAATAAAAAAAGCATATCACCAGCCTTTTCCTTAAACATTTCATATTAAAATGTATTCTTTTTAGAGCAGGAACCCCATTTTGTCATTAATGGATGTGAATTTAGAGTGAAACTCTCCAGTTGTGCTTTCATGACAGACAGCAAGACAATCAGTTGGCATTATCACAGTACTTGACAAATTACATCACCATCAACAAAGGCTTCAAACATGTCAGTCCAGATGGCAAATGGAGGCAAGAGACAGCAAAACAGATGCTTAATGTGCTGGATGAAATCCTGCATGTGCTCAACGAAGTGAAAATGACTTACCTGATGGTTCATTCTTAAGATTGTGTTTATATCGTAATGAAATTAAAATGAGTACCACAAATCATACCACTGTATCTCTAAAGAGGTGCTGTGATGTATTTGCTATGATAATGCAATGGATGGAGGTGATGGCCACTGACAAAGAGGACTGAGATAAGGAGATGAGGAGGAGGAGGAGGAGGAAGACAGTGACAAGAGGCGCCTGGCACAGGAAAGGAGCACAGCGGTGAGGAGGAGAGAAGTGCTGCTGAGAGAGGAATGACGACTACTGATGATCACCCAGATCAGACTGCAGCTTTGCAAAAGTCATTTAGTGAGACGTTAAATAGTAGATCGGTTTGGGAATCACTCACTCTTGCACCGTAAATAAAACATGTACAAGGCAAATTCCACATAAGTGTACTTATTGTGGCAATAAAACCTTTTCTGATTCTGATCATTTAGATATTCTTACCTTGTGACTCGTGTAACAAATTGTTGCCTTAAGGTGGATTTATGGTTGTACGGAGGCTCTATGCAGGGCCTACGCCGTAGCCTACATAAGTGGCCTACACCGTTGTGAGGATTTATACTTGTGCGTTGGTGTGTCTCTTTAAAAGGAACACGCCAACTTATTGGGACTTTGTCTTATTCCCTGTATCCCCCAGAGTTAGATAAGTCCATACATACCCTTCTCATCTCCGTGCGTGTCGTAACTCTGTCTGATGCCCCCACCACTAGCCTAGTTTAGCCCAGATCCTGGAGGTAACCGGCTCCATCTAGCCTACTGCTCCCAATAAGTGACAAAATAACGCCAACATGTTCCTATTTACATGTTGTGATTTGTATAGTCACAGCGTGTACAAATAACGACACATGAGACACAGCCATCTTCTAACCGTATACAAACTGGGAACTATATTCTCAGAAGGTGAAGCACTGCTACTTGGGCGGAGTGATTATTACTCCAACTCTGAGTCAACTCCAGGCGAACTCTCTGCTCCTCACCACGGGGCTTCTCAGGTACTGCTAGCAAATCACTCCGCCCAAGTAGCAGAAGTAGCAGTGCTTCGCCTTCTGAGAATATAGTTCCCAGTATGTATATGGTACTTTAAGAGAATAGCAGAGGGGGTACGTGTGTACGGGGTATGTGTGGGGAGCCGGTGGTAGAGCGAGAGAGAGAGTGACACGGTTTAGCTTTGGAGTGAGTAGTGACTCTAGAGTCATAGTGAGAGAAACAAAGTGTCTCCTCTGTTCTTTCTGACCACGGTGGGACATCTGGAGCAGGAAAAGTTAACCCTCTCCTTGATTTCATGTTGTTTATGGAGAAGGAGAACCAGGAAATGAGTCGGGGGAAATACAACGCTACCAAGCCACGCAGAGCGGACCAATCCCAGTTGTTGCGGTCTGCGTCGCGTAGTTACATTTCTGGGGAGCTGCAGGTCAGACTACGGCGTAGGGTCCGTATCTACACGTACCTACGGCGTAGATTCAATGCAGAACCATAAATCAGGCTTCACAGCTACGGTGCATTAACATGAAAAACATGGAAAGAAATAAGAATTTCAGCTGCTCTTGGATGCAGGAGGAGGATTTTCGTGGTTTTGGCTGTAGCTCCATTTACTGAAACTGATTTAAACGTTCTGCTGAAATACATTTGATTCTCTCTACTAAAAAAAACACAGTTTTGCAAATCTCTCAACCACAAAGAGAAGATGAATCTTTCTTTCTCTAATTTACATGGAAATATGATCATCTCGTTTACATAAGAAGCCACTTAGCAACCATTTATACCATGAATGTTAACACAAAAATATTGGAGTCAACTACTTCAAAACTCAAAATGTATGTAAACACAGTTGATGTGAGCTCACCCTTCATTACATCTCTGCCTTGGACATACTACGTGCGAGTCGGCTTCCATCATCAACTCATCAGCCTACATGAATTATTTATCTAAAGTTATCTTTGAATCGAATTATAGACAGAGAAGAGAGAAGCTTTTCATTAAGGGATAACTGAGTCCCTGGAGAGGAATGATTCCCCCTCATCACTTGCCACCAATTTGAGCAGAGGCTGTCGGGGGAAGCGGCGAGTGAAGCTAGGTGTACATTTCAATCAGGAAGGTAATCAAGCTAATGCTAGCTCCATGAGTTGGTTAAAAAACGCGGATAAGGAAAATGTAAGACATAATTGTTACTTAATTCTAATATAATCCTGATTGGCTGCTTAGCTTACAGACTTTTTAGTATTTTTAAATGGTTATTATATATTATGTTACAAGCTTTTAGGATGAGGTCTAACCAATATGTTTGGCAAACTTGATGCTACGAGTTTGGCTGGGGTTGCTGGGATACAATAAAGAGCAGGACAGAGGTGCAAATGTTACCCTAAACACTGACAGCACCCATAGGGGCCAGCTTCCACACATCGGGGAAATAAACCTGACCCAAGCCAAGTCGGGAACTGAGCCTTTTTAAACTGGAACCCCACAAACTAGTTAGTTAATGCTGCGCTCCTTGGCTTTGGAAGTAACACTCTTGCAGCTTACACACAACTGGTTTTAGAAAAGCAAGAAAAAAAGACACCACACTACAAGCTCTTTGAACGCTGAGGGTCCATCCACATGGAAACCCTTTTGGTGTAAACGCACGTTTTGCATCATTTTGGCCGATCGTCCAAACGAATCCTGTAAACGCAATGCCTGAAGACGCACTTTTTTGAAACCTGGTCCCTGGGTGAAAAAATTCGAAAATGCCGCCCTTGCGTCTTCGTTTGGACAATACTTGCGTATCGATGATGTCATCGCCGCACCCCTCGACCTCTAGCCTTCGACCTCTTATCCCGCGACGACGTCTCATAACAACAACAATGGCGGACTACTACTACGTGTTCCTGCTGGAGAAGATATTGACCCTATAAGGGTTAGTAGGGCAAAATATTATGCTTCTGTCTGTATACAGCGTGCAAGCTTTATGTGCATGCTCCGCCTCTTCTTCTCCGTTTTTGGTGAATTTCTGTAGCAGAAACAGCGCCACCTATAGTCCTGGACTATGAAGTAGCGTGTTGAGTCATTTACAAACGGATCCGTTTGGACGCAAATATTCTTGAAACGATGCCAGGAAAGATCGTTTTGGTACATGTGGACGTGGCCTGAGTGTCACTCTTACTACAGCCCCATACAAACTGCTTCAACATGTGGAGAAATCTAAAGCTTGACAGGCCTTCTGTGCCTAGTTCAGGTAGCTACCGTTATGACTAATGATCGCTGTTCGGGGAGGGGAGCATGAGTAATTAAAACACAATGTATCCTACATAAAATCGAACATTTTTAAACCTTAAAATGTTTTCCAATTGAACTGCAAGTAAATGTCCATGGAAAGAACAAGCCGACTGCTCTGGGTGCAGGGTGACAGCAGGTCTACGTGATACAGTGTGAGGTTGAAAGGAACACAGGCGGAAACAGGATGAACACACAAGGAATGAAAAGGATGCTACAATCCAACCCAATAAAAGGTGAAGGTTAGTTATTTTTGGTGTGATTTAAATTCTCTTCAGACCTACCATGCATGCATTTAGACCCAGGAGTCAACAGGCTGGGGCTTAACATCACAAGCGTCCACCAGACTGACCGCAGGCCTGTTACTCCTGATATAGTGTTTCCTATTTGTGTCATTCTGTGGCCACAGGAGGACGGGTTAGAAACAAACAAAAAAACACAGCAAAAACAAAAAGAGGTCAATACATTTCACGAATACACTCTCACACACTCACATACACACGCATCCAGGATCAGAGAAGCCAGCGTTAGTTCCCTGCCTTCAGGATAGCTTGGAAAGAAGTCAGAGTGATTTCAAAACATGCAAATCAAAGAGGGAGAGAGCCGTTTCAACAGCCAAGTTGCATTCAAAGTGGGTAGAACACCTCTGGGAAGTACAGAAGGCAGACTCAGAACAGAGCTTTGGAGTTATGCTAGAAGGCCCGTACACTCTGAAGACAAACACGACTGTTTACTGCGATTACTCCTGTCTGCGGCTTCTGAGCTGCTTCAAGTTTCTGCCCTTTCAAGATGTGATGGTACAACTTCAGCTCTTACTGGTTTAGCAGTTAAACTAAATACGATGTAGAGTAGGTGTCAACCAAAATTGATTTTTGAAGCCTAAGATCACTGTTGAGTACTGACACAGCCAATAGCTGCAATACTGTACTTTGCTGCTACGTTAGCTGCTTTATTCTATCTTTAAACTGGATAAAATGTGCACTTGTTTAAAAATGTTTACTTTTTTACTCAACACAAACAGCTCCACTGACATAATGTCAATGGAGAAAAGACAGCAGTTAACAATAAAAATCAATACTGAAAATAAAAACTGTAAGAGCAACTTAACACCAGACCAGATTCTGGTTTGTGCAGACCTCCAGTGGTTTAACTTCTCAACTCGATGCAGTGATGCAGAGTAGGGCTGGGCAATATATCGACATTATATCGATATCGTGATAACAGACTAGATATTGTCTTATATTTTGGATATCGTCATATCGGGATATGACATAAGTGTTGTCTTTTCCTGGTTTTAAAGGCTGCATTCCAGTAAAGTGATATACTTTTCTGAACTTACCAGACTGTTCTAGCTCTTCTATTATTTGCCTTTTCCCCACTTAGACATTATGTCCACATTACTGATGATTATTTATCTAAAATCTAAGTGTGAAGATATTTTGTTAAAGCACCAATTGTCAACCCTAGAATATTGCCGCAATATCAATATCGAGGTATTTGGTCAAGAATATCTTGATATCTGATTTTCTCCATATCGCCCAACCCTAATGCAGAGGTGTACTCCAGTCGGTGCACCGTGACATCACTGTTGGGGGGGCGGGGGGGGGGGGGTTGCAGCTGCCATAGAGCACACTTCTGCCAAGCCAAAGATCAGCCCAGAGAGGGCAGTTGCTTTTCTGCCTGGTGTTAAGTTCCCCTTTAAAGGAACACGCCGACTTATTGAGACTTTGTCTTATTCACCGTAACCTCCAGAGTTAGATAAGTCCATACATACCCTTCTCATCTCCGTGCGTCTCGTAACTCTGTCTGACGCACCCACCGCTAGCCTAGTTAGCACAGATCCTGGAGGTAACCGGCTCCAACTAGCCTACTGCTCTCAATAGGTGACTAAATAACACCAACATTTTCATTTACAACCCAGAAAAATGGCTAAGTAAGAGTAAGATCTATTTTCTGATTATCAGCTACCATGTCACTTGATTTGACTGTTAAAACATAATCTAGAGAACTGTGGCTCATACAATAAACTGCCATTGTGACAACAGTATAATTCTATTATTAGTTTACAGTGGGTGGAACATGTTGCCACACTGATGACTTTCAGGAAGGATAGGCATCCTATCTATGTATTAGCCACAACAGAAGGAAAGACACGACACCTGAAGACCCAGCTTTGGACTTTTAAGTAAGTCTATGTAACGTTTGATAAATAGCAGTGTTCCTCTTACACCACACATCAATACATCACACCGTTGCTCAATTCAGTATACTCTTTTTTTCTTTGCTGTTACATCTTTACTTGGTCTGGTATGGCCAGTAGCTAGTAGCTACTGTTAGCTAACATGAGCAAACCTGAGGTAGATGTTGCCTAGTAACTAACACTATGTTTTACTTTCGTTACACTACATTTTAGCATTTGCTGTTAGCCCATAATTGGACACTGTTCGGCAAAAGTTACATAGGCTCACTTTAAAAGGTACTGAATTTTTCTGTATGAATTTAAATCAAAGCGGTTACACTGTTATTTTAATAAACTATCATAAACTAGACCCAATTTCTAAGAACACATGAACATCTACTTACCAATGGCAAACTAACAATTCAGATTTTTTTTAAAACCACACACCAAACCCCACAGAGTTCTATTAACTGCGCTCCAGACAAAGTTTCCACCCAGACTTTGCCTCGGAAAGATTTGTGAGAAGTAGTTGGAACCTGCATGGAGAGAGCTAAACTGGCCTTAAAGGACTCTTTGTTGCAATTATTTTACAATCCCCAAGGGGAGATCCTTTTCATCAAGCACTAAAGTAGATCAAAAATAAAAAGAAAGTGACAGAAAGTGCTTGAGAGCCCTCTGACATCCTCTGAGGCCATTATCCTGTGACTCCTCTTTGAGGCTGGATGGATAGCCAATCAGCTCAACAAGAAACAAACTTTGGCAGTGTGAAAAAATGGCTGTATAATCAAAAGACGACCACTTGATAATGCGGCAGTCTGTTCATTGCCAAGGCAAAGGGTCGCATCCGCGAGGAGCGCTTGTTGGCGGCTCTTTTAATCAGTTTCAGATTAATTACTTTACAGATGCCAAAAGCGTACACTCAATTAACTGGTGGCTCTCAGATCTGAGGCTGTCCGCGGTGCTGAGCTGCGGCGGGCGACGTTAACAGAGAGTGACAACTTCCAGGCTCTTTAAAGAATCAATAGGATTAAGAGCCTCTAATGAGGACCACCACAGAAAACATGACGAGAGAGAGAGAGAGAGAGAGAGAGAGAGAGAGAGAGAGAGAGAGAGAGAGAGAGAGAGAGAGAGAGAAGGACACAGAGGGAGAGGACATGTGATAACGTTTCAATGAGACATCATTGTTTCATCCTCTGTCCCCCAGGAGTCCAGAAGAGCTCTGCATGTACCTTTAATGGCTCCCGGTCTGTCTGGTCCACTGAGCTGTCCACTGTCTTGTATTTGCAGTCCTTGTCTTTCTGGTCAATGGTGGAGTAACCATCTAATGAGGTCAGAGAACAACGGTCAGTTAATTCCTGTCCATCCTTGATTGAAAAAAACAAAACAAAAACGGTGACAGATAGTTTTCAGGGGTCTTCAACATTTTTTAGGCCAAGGACCCCTTAGCTGAAAGAGAGACGGAGCAGGGACCCCCTTCTACATATTGTAGAAAATTGAGTTGCAAAGTTAACTGTATAACTGTATAACGTGTAGGGCGACCTAAAGCCTTTACACATGCCTTTGTATGGTGCCAACAATACTAAGGTATTGAATTAATAATTATTGACGTATTCGTATTTATACATCATGTTTTAATGTTAAACATACTGTACATGTAGCACATTAAGCTAAACTGTATCTGTGGAAGGCTACCTTACCTACAGTACCTCACTTGTTTAAACTCATTTTTGTCTCATGTTTGTAACTTTGGGTTTTTTATCATGTGAAACACTGTGACTTTGTCTGTAAAAGGTGCTATATCAAATAAACATATTATTATTATTATTATTATTATTATTACAGGCCAGTAAGCCTGTCATCAATGTTGTGTAAATTTGATAAACAAATAGTCAGATTTATCTTTGCTAATAATATGTTGGACTCGTGTTGATATATTTTAACTTTTTTATTTTTTATTTTTTTTAAATGAGTAAACAATAACTTGGACCTGCTGTTGTTTATTGTGTTGTTTTAACGGTCTTTGGTGTTTTTTGCCCACAACGTCTCCTCCCAGGCAGCACGGCAATGGTTATGTTTAGGGATAAGGTTAGGGTTAGCTGCCTGGAAGGCGCTGTTGGAGGCAAAAAACACCATCAAGCTGTTTTAACCTGTGTGGAGTGACTGACTGAAAGGTTTCTCTGCACTGGAACACGTACACGAGTCTGAGTGTCTGAGAGTAGACTAAACAGCACATTCTTAGCTTGTGCTCGTCTTAACTTTCTGGCACTCCAGTTACTTACCACCACAGTATGTAAGTTTTAAACAAACTAGGTGAAGTATCTGCGAGTGGCATTTGACCCTGTCCATCTTTAAACATGCACTCTCACATATTCCAGCTCAGGGCAAGTATTTACCAAGCGTCTCAAGAGTAGGAACTAAGCCCCAACTGGTTAAAACTTCTCAGAGTGACGCATACTGTCATTTTATCATATTTTTAGGATTAGGAGTCCAGGAATTTTATCAACATTTGTAACCTTGAAAATCACTCCTATCATAGCAAAGATTTTAGAGAGCTCCACAGATTTCCTAAACTGCTAGAAGTTGCCAAAAGATGGCATTTAGAGACAGACACGCACATTTTGTGGGAGGAGAGACATTTACTAAGGACAATGGGATTCTTTAGATATGCCGTTGGGCCAAATATTGGTTCATTTTTTGACTGACCTTGTGTGAGATTCAAAAGAAAGCACGTGCCTTCTCCAGAATAACTGTGGACATTGCAACCACACAATGATGGAAAAATGTAGCTTTACAACAGTAAAGAACTGGGTCTGTTACAACCAACAGTTGTACAGCTCCTCAGATAATGTCATTTCTCCACCACTCAGCCTGACGTGCATCCATTCAAAACATGGGATCATTTCAAGTCAAGTCAACTTTATTGTCAATTCTGATATGTGCCAGACATACAGAGCAATTGGAAATAGGTTTCTCTGCGACCCACGGTGCAATGTATCTATTGATTCATTAATTTATTCATATTGGTGTTGGCATTACACTGTTATTACACTGTACAGATCTATACACATAAAGCCTAACCATACAATTACAATTTTCTGCATTTCCAATTTTACTGTCAGGAAACTGTCATCACAAATTCTACTGAACAGCTCTGAATGTTGTAAAAGAGTGACGTCACATTCTCTCCTGGGAGTCTCTCTCCTTGTTTAAAGAGAATGTAGGAAGCCTCCTACGAGCCCTATTATACAGTAGGAATATTTTTTGTCCTACTTCAACTCTCAGCACAATTACAAGGAGGGATTCTTAGAAGCTTGAGAAATATGGGCCCAGAGGATTGTAGGAAAACCAGCATGATCTATATACCCTCAGAGGGTGTCTTTGGGTAAGAGGGTGAAAAAAGTTCCTAAAAAAAGTGACTTTAAAAACTCAAAATCTCTTATTCTATCTATTACCCCCCAAGAGTCACACAACTCTTAAAGGGTAATTTCATTATTTTTCAACCTGGATCCCATTTCCCCATGCATTTTGTTTCACTGATGTGAACAAAAATCTTTTTTTTGGTCCAGTGTCGAGCGAGATGGCAGTGACCGGCCGGTGCCAACCGAGCGAACGTCTCTCGGAACGCCTTTTACTCGACTCAAGTTCCACACCACACCGCTGTCTTCGGGCAACAAGTCTCCTCGTGAGATCGATAATGTTGTCAGACACTTTTTGATAACAATCTGAGCCTGTCAGTGGCAATAACAATCCTTTTTAGTGGACAAAAATGGATGGTGCACAATTGCCCCATCAGGTTACATTGCAGCTCGGTTCGAGCCGGCCCGTCACTGCGTTATCGCTTAATACTGGACCAATTTCAAAGATTTTTGTTCACATCAGTCTAATAGACACAAATGCATGGGGAAATAGGGTCCAGGACCAGGTTGGAAAAAAACCCAGAAATTACCCTTTAAGAGGTAAGAAAAGAAAGACTATCAGAGTTGCAATTCTATATTTTGAGCAACAGCAGGATTATTTACTTTGAAAGAAGCACAGCGAAAGGAGCTCTGCCCTATGAGATATTAAGAGATATTTTTATTGAAGTGGAGAACCGCCCACATCTTTTGGTGTTGAGCTGCTCGTGAAGGCCCAGCTTTGTACAAACATCTTGTCAAGAGAGGGGTCGTGCATCCAGCATCAAGGAGCGTCACGTCTGCAGTCGTCAGAGCGAGATCAGAGTGTTCAGCGCTTTTGCATTTTTTCAGATAAAAAAATAACATCTTGGCAACGGTTAGAGAACTAATGGAAGATATGTGGAATCAAATAGACTGTTGGACACTGGACAGAGATTAGAGGAGAGCTAGCTCTTCTTTGGCTAAGGACGATCATGCAGTCTGGCTCTTACCTGGACCCAGCTCATCCATAGGTATCATATCACCACTGCCACATTTCCTGGGTCCTGAAAAAGCATTCATATGCCATTTGTACAAAAAGTGGCGCACACACAAACTGAGTCATTGAGCCAAAAAACGCTGCTGCTTTTCAGGGTAATGGTTCTCGGCCAGTGATTGAATAATGCAAACTGAGAGTGGGCGGGCGTGACCGCCGCGTTTCATGTGCATGTATGGATGCAAAGGGGAAAAAATGGGGGGCACAAGGCCAAGAATCAGGACATTTAAACTGCTGCAATGCTATTGACTCCTCTGTCAAAGAGATGTTTGTTGTTGGGCCAAAGAAACTGCACAAGACCCCCACCCTCCCCCACATATACTGCTGCTGTTATAGAAAACCTCTATCCCAGGTTTTGGATTGTCGATACAGCTATACACACTTAGATAAGGGTGAGGACATTTTCATTATCGCCAACCCTATTACGTCAATTTAAAACCCACAACGAAAATAGCTCAGCATCTAAAACAAGGACATTTCTTTATATTCCGTCAAAACTTTTTAAAGGTCGGAGGTTTTGCAGCAGTATGCTGTTCAAAGCTCCAGCTCCCATTTTATGTGTTTTTAACCCCTTACATAGCAACAGATAACACGGCACAGCTTCACCACACAGAGGATGAGAGTAGTGATGTGGCAGGCACAGTGCTTCGATATAGCCATGAGGGGAAAAAAAGACTGTCCTCAGCAAAGTGGACGCAATCACACGCTGGTTTTAAACTACTGTTAGTATTTTGTTTAAACCTGCTTTGAGGACTATACAGGTGGGATACTTCATGTCAGGACTAATTTGACAAAAACAATACAGGTTGTGTACTTTATGGACCTGACTTATCCTTCTTAAAGAATAAATCTGGTGATATTCTTTATTTTCTAATTGTCAATAAATTCCATGAATCTACCAATGAATTGATCATGTTAACAAGTATTGTCTGTGAAGCCAGAGTCTCATATATCTTATTTATCTGTGCTATAGAGCTCAATTTTTGTTTAAAAAACATTAAAAACACATGGACAACATCTCTGTTATGATGAACATGGAGACTGCACTTCATTTTGAGTCAATCCCATATGGCCACTGTCCTGCTCCTGAAAATCCTCATTAGAGCACCCATTTGAATCGTCGACGGGAAGACAACACAAGGGTTAAAGTAACATTTGCTAAATACTACAGTACCAAGCTATTTTAGGTAATTCTTAAAAAAAAAATTCATTGAAATCAATGTTCATGACCTGTCATGTCAAAAAGTATTAAGAGACAGATTAAACCAGTTTTTTTTTTTTTTGTCTTTTCACAGGATTTAGTGACATTTAATTGCCATTCTGCTGAAGAGCAGATCTTCTCTGCCTTATCCCACCCACTGGGTCCTCTAAACAGGCGAAAACAGCCACACACACACACACACACACACTTAAACTGACCCTGGTTCTTCTCCATCAGGGGTAGGGTGGTGTCGTCGTAGCCTGGCTTGCCGTTCTTGGTTGCTTTGGGGGTGGCTGTCACTGTGGGCTGAGAGAAGAAGAAGGCAAGTTTTAAACATGACATATCTTTAATACCTTGGTTCGTACTTCATACGCATGCTGAATTAAAAGATTTTAGTCACTGGAGATTTATCTCTAGTTATTTGACACAATGAGGAGAGGCTAATGCTAGTGCTACTGTACTAATACTTTTTGTCATGCAAAATGGGACACTTCATTAATGGCAAAGTGTTTTTTCTCAACATTTGTGTGTCTTTAAATGTTTAAATGTTGTTCTTTAACGACTTAATATTACAATAACAATACTTATCCAGATGACATGTGAAGGGTAACTTCCACAAGATGACGGTTGAAATTCTGTACCTGGAAGTGGCTTTTGTTCCAGCCGTCCTTGGTCAAAGCGTTCCTCAGCTCCTTATAACTCCAGACCGTCTGCAGCACGTGGGATGCCGCCTTGGTTTCGCGAGCTGATTGGCTGAAGGGGGCCACAGGAAGGAGGAAATAAATGAAGAAATAATACAGCAATTGAAGTCAGATACTTCACCTAACCCCCCAAACAGTGGCGGCTGGGTATGCTAGCACGTAAATCAATCTCTTCATCCAAAGACGTTGAGTCCGCTGAGTGGCTCCAGGGTGTAGTTTTTAATTCATAGCCACATGAGTGCACATTTCCTTTCATTAGCTACCTCTGAGCCACCAGTATTATTACACATGGGTGGGGGCCTCACTTCAAAGAGAGCTAATCTCATGTGGGTGAGAGGAAATGCAGCTATTTGGTCTGGGAGTGAACTATGCATATTCATGCTAGTTAAAATGACTCTCCGTATGATCAATACTTCAGCACACGCAAGGACGAGCCCTTTGAAAAGTGCTCTTGATCTTAAATTAAAAAGTGGGGTGCAGACGCACTTCAGTTTGGAATCGGTCACTCTGTGGTGATAGAAGACACCTCTTAAAACAATCTGTCTTATTATCTGTGAGTTTTCATTACCAGGTTGTTGTGTAGAGCTCAGGCGTTAAGAGGAACGACTGCTCACTTACTCGTAGAGGCAGCAGCGTCCGAGGCACCCCGCTATGGCCTCCACTTCTGAAAGCCTGTTAATTAATGTGTGGTGAGTAGTGGTGTGTGTGGGCTCAGGCTTGTTAGAGTATAGTATTGTGGTAGCCAAGCTCGGACCATTAGAGACACATTACATTATCCTCCATGAATACTAATTTAAAGGCTCATAATGCAAATTGCGTTCAAGGTCATACTGTAATTATTACATGTATAATGTCTCCATGGTATAACCACACTTCTGGCATGCTTTACATGAATAAGAATGTATAGTTAGTGTTACAATGTTTGCAATACAAAGTGTTTGACCTACAGACTGATGATTAAAAAGACTAAAAAAAAAACCTAGGTAAACTAAGCATTCTTTAGCCAGCTTATTTTGTAAGAAAAAAGGCAAACAAGTATATAATTGTGCATGTGCCATTCAGGGATGCCTATGTGTAAAAAGTAGCCTAATTAGAATCACAATCAGAATCAGAAAGAGATTTATTGCCAGGTAAGCACCACTTACTAGGAATTAGTCTTGGTTGAAGGTGCATACATAAAAACAATAATGTAAAATAAACAAACAATAAATACAGAAACAAATAACACATACAAACATACTGTACATACATACATACATGCATACATACATACACACACATTCATACATACATACATGCATACATACACACACACGCATACTGTACATACATACATACTGGTACATACATACATTCATACATATATATATATATATATATATATACACACACACACACATACACACACATAAACACATACTGTACATACATACATACATACTGGTACATACATACATTCATACATACACATATATATATATATATATATATATATATATATATATATATATATATATATATATATATATATATATATATATACACACACACACACACACACACACACACACATACTGTACATACATACATACATACATACTGGTACATACATACATTCATACACATATACATATATATATATATATATACACACACACACACACACACACACACACACACACACACACACACACACACACATACTGTACATACATACATATAACTATTTAGCAGTACATAAACTCCTCAACAAAATCGATATACAGCCATTAACGAATCCAAATAAGACGAAAATGATGAAATGAAGTTTTACCTGGTCCTGTTGATGGCGACCAGCTTCTCAATGGCCTGAGCCTGGGCGAGAGAGCGGGCGTTTTCAGAGCTGTCTGTGACAATCTCATGGATGGTGTTGAGGATGGCCACCACAGTGTCCTCCTCCAGGTTTTTGGCTGGCCGCTGTTGACCGCTGGGCAGGTTGCTCACCAAGTCCCGCATGGCATAACTTCCTGTTAAAGCAAAGTATATATATATTTTTTAAGACTAACCAGGTGATAGTACTGGTAATAATGTTTAATTTGAAATGTCATCAAATTCAATAAAAAAAATAAAAAAAGTAATTTTATTTTGCTGATTTAATGGTCTGATCCAAAGAACGAGTGAGAGCCGCCACTCAGCCAACGGGCAGCTGCTCAGCGCTAAAACGCGCCGAGAGCGACAGACTCTCAGTTAGTGAGTTCACCTCGTAGCTCAAAGAGGCCAGCAACAGCAGAGAGAGACAGCAGTGAAAAACAGCATGTAGAGCCAGCACATTTTCAAATCCAACTCTGTGATATAAAGTGCTCATATTCATCTTTTTGGCTTTTTCCCTTTCCTTTATTGTGTTATATATCTTTTTTTGTGCACGTTACAGGTTTACAAAGTGAAAAAGCCCAAAGTCCACCCCAAAGAGACTTACCATCTCTAACAGAAAACACTGTTCACAAACTGCTCCAAACAGCTCTATTGTAGTCCAGCCTTTACTTCAGAGACAAACGTGGCCACTTTGTAACACACGTTATAATGCTCGCCTAGCTGCTAGCATGGCACGCCCTCATACTCGGCTTCTGACTGGCTAGTAGTCCTTACCTAGCTACTGCGCATGTGCGACCCACAACAAATGTGCAGTACAAGAAAAATATGGTGTTTTTTGAAAATTAAACCAAATTCTTACCTATTCTGATATAACCTCTTAATTCAATTATGAACCTGAAAATGAAGATCATATGAGCACTTTAAGGATTTATTTCCATCAACCCACAGTTGCTGATAGTTGCAAAGTCCAAGACGTTTTTCATTTTGTTTCTGTCGGGTTTGACTGACGTGTGTTTTATGATGAGTTAACAAGGCATTTTTTTCTCTTAGTGTGACTGAATTGTTTTTAACCTATCCTTAAGGAAGCTATGTTTGGGTCAATGACGATCCCCTACAGTACATTAGTGTCAATATGAAACTGAGTTGTCAGCCTTGATGAAATCTTAAATCAGTGTGTGTGTGGTATTTATTTAGAATGGCTTTTAATACATAGTAGTGGTGTGACAATTTCCCTCTCCTCCTCCTGTTTCTATGTAACCTTTTCTGATTTGACTGTTTTCTATGTTTTTATTCTTTTTATTGTATGTTATGTTGTCTTATTTTTGGTTGTTGATGTAAAGCACTTTGGATCCCTGCTAGTTGCTGTAAAGTGCTGCATAAACAAATGTTGATTGATTGATTGATTAATGGTTTGTACCGATCAGGTCCTTGTTGCGGCGGTCGATGGACAGGTTGCGCAGGGCGATGGACACAGCTCGGACCACCTTGTCCGAGTCGGAGCGCAGCAGCTCCACCAGGATAGGAAGACCTTTCTCCTTACGCACCGTGGCTCGGATGTAGTTGGACCACTGGAGGGCAGACAGAGGGCATGGTGTGACTGCTTTTTATCATTTCTACTTTTAACCTCTAGAGTGAGCACACACCGTCAGCATCTTCCTGTTTGACATTCATACAGACCTGCAGATTCCCACCTGGGAGCTGCCCAGAATGACCATCTTTTTTTTCCACATGCACACACACACAAGCCCGCACACACACACACACACACACACACACACACACACACACACACACACGCTCAGTCATTCAGTCACTACAACACAGCTCAGCGCTGCTTCCTTGAGCTAGACTAATTCACAACATTACACAGTGGGGCTCTGAATGGACATATGAGATAATTTGTTTTATTTAAACATCAGTAGTTTTAACTTCTCATTTTTTTGTAACATGAAACATTAAGTTTGACATGAAAGGGTTTATCTTCTAAGCACTGGCACCCCAAGAGATGTAATTAAGCAGAAGAGAGGCACAGCTCAGCCACCAGGTGGCAGCAGTAAGCCTTCAGAAACACGTCGATCCAATCGGCACAGACCTAAACAGTAGCAAAGAATGAGAAGGATTTAAAGAAGAAGCTCTGCTATCCTCCCAGGGAGCAGCGATAGGCTTAGTCCAGATGTGACAGTGTATTGGGTTAGCGGCCCTTCTGATCCAAAAATACACCAAAGAAAAGAAAGATTTCTCCTCAAAATGCTCACCTGAGCTGAAACTCACTACTGCTGAATTATTACCACTAAATGTGAGACTTAGGACTGTGAAAAGAGTTAAGGCTGCTGATGAATTCAGAGGACTGAAGGATGTGTTTACAGTCTGACACCTGGCTGCTAAGAAAGGCTCTGCCGTGGACTAAATGCAGCCTGCCTGCCTAAGTGAGCGCTGTTGCCCGAGGTGCTCGTAAACTGGCATCTGACGGCGAGCCTTCCGTGTTGATAACTCACTGCTGCCTGCAAGCCAGACAGCCTCTCGGCAGCTCCACAGCCGCTCTAATTGGAATAAATGTCTGATTCTGGCTCGAGAGCTTCTCACATCATCCATCATCAGAGGCAAACATCTTAACAGAGAGGAAAGTTTGGGTTTACATTAGTTATCTGACCCATATCTAGGCAGTTTATCCCACTTAGATGGATGATCCTGACCAGGAAGGGTAGCATTAATGAGAAGAAAGTGTTTTAACTACCTGCTTAGTTTACACAGTGGCTAAATGGTCTGTAGACACCTTGCAACTCTAAGCACCTCTGTTCCCTTAAAGCCCATCAGACTCTGCATTTTTGGTCCAATCACAAACCAAGATACCTGCTACTGAAAGCTCAAGGATGAGCACAGACTAGCTGCTCGATTATGGAAAAAAATCATAATCACGATTATTTTGGCCAATACTGATATCACGATTATTTAACACGATTACTGATCGACTTTTGGAAAGTTGTTGCAATTATTTAATTTAAAAAACAGTGAAAAAGTGAAACAGCTGTGAAATGTCCCTTAATACTTTTCCCGTCAAGACAAAATAAGAATTTAATTGCAAAACACATTGTGCAAAATAATCGTTTTCCTCGATTGGTGTTTTTGTGACCATTAGGTGCCGAAATCGTAATCACGATTAAAAAAAAAAATGTGATTAATTGCACAGGCCTAGCGCAGATGTTGCAAGAATGCAATATATGAGTAAAGCAATCTAAAAGTCAGACGGGACACACTGTCTACATGTTGTACCCCCCCCCCCCCAACCCTGGACTCACAGTCCACTGTCCAGCGCTGAGGTTTTGCAGAGCCCCGGCAGCGGCCTCCAGGGTGTTGTAGTTCTGGCTCTCAGTCAGCAGAGATAGGTAGAGCCTCACCACTTCCGGCTGATACAGCAGCTCAAAGCCTGCAGGGAAACACACACACACACACACACACACACACACACACACACACACACACACACACACACACAGGTTAGACTCCCTGGCAAGACAGACGAGTCAATTAGGCTGTGTGAAGGTACAGTGCTGAGGTTTATCTCGGACCATTGGGAGAGTTCTTCGGCAAGGGGAAACAGGTAAGAAGCTCGGGTTTACCATAATGTACAATGCCTCCGGTAAATGTGGACAACCTTGACAAATGCCACATTTTGATTGCAGCTTTTTTCGCAAAGTTTCAGTGGAAATGTACACATTCCAAAGCATACATGGGATGGAAATTAAAAATCTGTCCACTTGGTTTCACAATAGGCTGCAACACCTTTATTGACAAATGCTGGAACAGTGCCTGGAATCGTTCCTTAAGCCTTATGAATGAAAATGCTTTAGTATTATAAATGAGAAGAACACAAGAAGAACAAATTATTGATCCGACAGACCCGACCAAACCCAGAGTGTTTGAGAGGGAGGTTTTTTATCTCACTAGCACATAACACATTCCACCACAGCCAATCATTAGGCCCTCCTTCTGATGGAAAACTAATTACATTATCAGCTATTAGACAGAGCCGGCACAGGGAGAGACAGAGGCGTCGAATCACATCAAATCGAATCTATTCATTCGGGTTCTTTCTTTCTTATTTTGCACAAACAGGTTCGTCACTAAGTGCTTTAACAAGACATGAGACAATTCAATTAAAAAGGTAGGGATTTTAGAGCGAGGATGTTTCTCCTGTCAGGGTCACATTGAGCTGTTCAACATTTCTGGAGGGAGTCATACATTTTTGATGGTGGGATCCATCACACCACAGGAAGGGGAGACATCTTATCAGTTTTTAATGGCTTTAGCAAAGCAGTTCTTTATTATTTTGATCCCAAAGGCACATTTAGACGACTACGAGCATGTTCAGGTTTCATTTTACAAGAATTTTAAAAAGTACTTATGCTTAAGATGTTTAGCTCACATATGGAAAACAATCTCAATCTATGGCAAAGGTGGAAAGTAAATGTCTTTAGAGTAAGGAATCAAAACAAAGCTAGTCTATGTCCACAATGTTCCACTTCTGGGATTGCTCCGTTGCCGCCGGAAATTCCCCTGGATCTCCTTCTTTTCAGCTGGATGTCCGTAACCTCCTGCTTCCTTTGTGTTGGCGTTCTAACCTCCGGTGGATTTCTGAGGACTATGGTTAACTGCTCCTCAGATCTCTGCAGGGTAAATCCAGACAGCTAGCTAGACTATCTGTCCAATCTGAGTTTTCTGTTGCACGACTAAAACTACTTTTGAACGTACACGTTCCACCAAAACAAGTTCCTTCCTGAGGCTATTTTACAGAGGCACCGTAGCTCCATCCGCCACTTAGCACCACCCAAGACAATTGTGATTGGTTTAAAGAAATGCCAATAAACCAGAGCACTTTTTTCTACCATTCCGGAATGCTAGCCAGACCCTCCTTCGCAGCACTGTAGAGGAAGGTCTGGCAATGCGAGACTAAAATAAAGCCAGAAGTAAGGCCAGAGTGCTTCAACAGGGGGCGCAATCTGCTACTACTCACTGAGGCTTTAAAGTGGCCATATTATGTTCATTTTCATAATTGTATTTTGAGGTTGTACAAGAATAGGCTTACATGGTTTAATTATCCAAAAACACCATATTGTTGTTGTACTGCACATTGCTGCAGCTCCTCTTTTCACCCTGTGTTCAGCTCTCTGTTTTAGCTACAGAGTGAGACATCCTACTTCTGTACCATCTTTGCTGGGAGTCGCACATGCGCAGTAGCAAAGAATTTCTAATATGGGAAGAAGTTCCACTCTCTCGTTACTTCCGGCTTCTGAACTGGTTGCAGTTCCACCAGAGTTCCATATAGGGGGCGCTCACAGGCCAGTGCAGAATGAATGGGACTCTATGGAGCTATACCCCTCAAAATCCACTTTTCTCAGAATATAATTTTTTTTTTGAATGTTGCATTTGAAAGGGGAGGCTAAGAAAATACACACTGCTGGGTGTTAGATTTTTTTAAAGTGGCTTTTTTGTTCTAAAAAGCCTTTTAAAATGTCAATGACGTCATACACATATACGGCCAGAGATTCTGCTTTACGGCCAGCTCTGAGTCGCTTCCTTTTTTTTCTCGAGGCATCGACAACACAGCTGACAGGTTAGACTCTCCCTGTCAATACACATACTAGAAAGAGGTTTGCTAATGTTTTAAAGACCACGCCGAAATATTCACTCTGGCATTCTGGTTCTGCTTCGGATGCCATCAAGCGGGATCTCCGATCGTAATCAGTCCTTCACTGACCAATCAGCATTCATTAGCAGAATGCTAGCGTGTTATGGGCAACAACGACTCAACCTGTAACAAATCGAAAGGGCATAAGTACTCGTTCATTCAACTTTTGACCTATAATCCATGTTGAACTTGCAAAAACTACAATCAAATCTGAGATTTCTCAACGACAATCAGGCGAAAGAGACAAATTTAGCCGTCTAGCTCCATAGGGTCCCATTCATTTTGCACTGGACCGTGATCACCCCCAGTGGAACTCTGGTGGAACTGCAACCAAAGTAGGTACAATGGGGCTTAATAGGGAGTGGAAAGGCTTTCCGTAGACGGGCTTTGGCAGTAGCTAGGTAAGCTCACAACTGCTAGTAGCTATTTCTCTAACTGCGGTCAGTATAAGTCAGGATTAGCCGGGAGACTTCTTCTAAACGAGGGCGCAATTCCAACTTTGCGTGGAATACCTGCAGAACAGGGACATGTAAGTAGTTCTTTTGTAGATTATGGTGAACTTGTGTGTGTTGTAGCAGTGTTTTGCCATTGAGAACGAGGGGGCCAACCGCTAGCATGGTTTAGCCCCCTAGTTTCGGCTAGTGATGTAGAAAACCCTGCAGATTTTGACCAGCTCACCCGGAGACTGAAGGCAGGACACATTCAGAAACCGTATCTCACTCAAAACAGCATGGATGTTTTTTTCCCCAAGTTTTTATGCGTGTGGAAGCACCAGAGACACAAAATAACACCCCAAATCCCAGAAAAAGTGATTTTCTCATAATATGGGCACTTTAACAGGTAAGCTAATGCTTTAAAACCGGAGGCTAAAATCTCCTTTTACAGAAATACCATTTCACCAGCCGCTTCCTTCCTATCCTCTACAGCACACACACATTTTTTAAATCCTTCTTCTATCCCTCTAGGCTCAAATTAAAGAAAGTATAACCCACTGTTTCGTCCCATGCGTTCTGAGGCCAGAATTTCCAAGGTTCTATTTGAAAACCCTTGTATTATGTGGGCAGGGATATATAGTAACCCTATTTGATTGACGCACAAGGGCTGACAAGGCCCTCAGTGCAATTTTTGAGTTTTTTTTGTAATAGGAGTGTGAATCAAAACCCTTCAAAGGGCATCTTAAGGTAACATCTCCTTTTTATTGACTTATTTTTTTCAGTAGAAGAAAACGGTGAAAGAGGGAAGAGTGTCATTTGTGTGCTTGAGAGGCGCAACGGAAACACAAACTGACATTTGTGCCTCTAAATCCACATCTCACACCCGTAATTTGCAGAGAGCGGAAGCCTGGGCGCACTCTGGGATTGCCAGATTCAGACACAGCTACATAGTTGTTAACACTGAAAAGGCACGTTTTTATCCCTTTGGCATCTCCCCCAAACCCCACCCCAGATTATGCCAAGCCTGCTCCCAGAATGTGTGTGGGAAGAACTGCCAGGTCAGGGGGATGTTATGTAGGTGCTGCTTGAGAAATCTTTTTCACAGAAGCAGCAGAAGCAGGAGCCGTCATGCACAAGACCCTGGTTGTAACCATGTGTTAGAACATGAATCACATCAATAGGTTTTCTCGGGGGCGATGCAAGAGGGGAGAGTATGCAAAGGCAGACACTCAGCAACATTCTGCATGCTCCTCATATTTCTGGGCCTACTGGGTGCACACTCAGCAAACTGGACACCATCTCGCAGGCAGTCCTGTTGACAGACACTTATTCTCTTCACACAAAATGTCAGATACGTTGAACCTTTGTTGCCAAGTTTGCCTGCACTCTAAGACTGTGCCTTTTATGGCAGTCTTTTTGTAATACAATGAGTAAATCCACATTTCCTCCATCTTGTAATTCCCTGGGGTCTTGGTCTGGAAACCAACTGAAGTGACTTATGAAATTGGCGTTTTACAAATGAAGGACTCGAGGCAAAAAAAAAAGACATGTACTGTTAAACAAAGGAGGATTAAAATAGAGGGAAACTCACTGTGCCTTTAAACTAATTCCTTTATCCTTAGTGGGGTTTCACACTGTTGAGCCAGAGAATATCTCTGCCAGAGCTTTCACTCAGCATCCTTAGCGGAGGCTTAATGTCAGCACCAAATGACCTTAGGTCTGTCCTAACAGCACTAGGCAGGTCCAGCTCTGTTGGCAACCGTATACTGTAGTGTTGTTTTTCATTTTTGTCATCTCCTGCTAGCCTTTTGGCCTGTTAGTTGTCAGTTTGTTAGGCAGGATTACAATTCAGAGGGGAGACGAGCTGTCAGTGTGACGTGAACTTGGCTTTGCTCAGGGCAACCCACAGCCCTATATTCTCTGACAGGCTGCAAACATGATCAGATTATTTGAATACGGACAGAGCCAGAGGTTTAGTGTGGCGTGTGTGCAAGTGAACTTCTTTTTTAGTTAGCATTCTGATCCTTTAATTATAAGTAAGGTAAAAGTAGACATACCACGATAAAGAAATACTTCATTACAGGTGAAAGTCATGTATTTAAAATGTTTTATGTAAGCAAAATGTATTTGAAGGAGGGTTAGGGTTAGATACATACATATACACACGTGTGTGTGTGTATATATATATATATAACACATACATATACATATACACACACACACACACACACACACGTTAATATTTGTTGATCGAGGTGGAGTGACATCTAACTATTTTACATAATGTTGTGAAGTATAACCTATAACAATTGGTCATTATTTATAGGTTGACCACATATTTTGTATGAACAATATTAATCTGCAGGCAGTGGAGTAAAAAGTGTAAAAGAGTTAAAAGTGTACCTCAAAGTGACTTAGTACCTCATTTGTAGGACAGGACAGCCTGATGTTCCATCACTCTCAACAGCCAATTTAGGAATACATAATAAAAAATAATCAATAAATGAATACATAATAGCAGGAGTGTCAAACTCACTTTTATTATTCCACACTGGAAAATGAAAATCACATCAAGGGCCGTATAGTTTATTGACAAACTTTTATTTAAGAGAAAAGTAAAATATCTTTTACAGTATTATTGCATGTTACTTTTTTTGACATTTGTCGCAATCCTTTTTGTTGCTTTCTCTGACGTTTTTGTTGCATTTTTGACACTTTTGTTGGATTTTTGTAGACAAAAGTTTCTTAGCCATCATAGAATTTAACAAATCAAGCAAAACAATGATTACGTTTTTAAAAGCCGGCTACCACACAGCCGACTCACAACAACCTGTTTCACAGCCTGAATATGCTAACTCTGGTTCTGTAGTAAAAAAGTTGTAAAATCTGCCAAATTCTGCTCCGAGTGCACGTAATTACAGTTTGAAAACAGTTTCCTGTCTTTTTGGGTTTGTTGCACAACTAGGCTTGGCAAAATCTATTGTGAACCTAAACTGATATTCGGGCCGCATCAAAATTTGCGAGTGGCCAGGTTAAGTTTGACACGTGCAAAATATAGTGTAGCTGACGTTAGTGCCAACTCTCAGTGAGCTGAGCCCAGCGTGTCTATTTCCCCTGCTTGTGTGTTACAGTGGTAAACATTACACACAACTGTGGCCTCAAAAACAAGACTCCTGACACACACACACACACACACACACACACACACACACACACGCGCACGCACGCACGCACGCACGCACGCACACGCCCAGCATTGTCTCTATCCACAAATACAAAATGCTCCAGAGATCTAAGCTCATTCCTAAATGAGGGGAGAGGGGAGGAGCAGCAGGTTACTTTTCAAAGCAGAGGAAGATGGTGACAACTCCTGCAACTGAGGCGAAGCTCAATTAGTGGCCCGGATCTGAAGAGAAGGGGCTTTGTGGTGCTGCAGTGTGTGAAATCTGGGTTAGAAAGAAAGTTAAGTTGAAATGATTGAGCGACGCTCAGTGCAAAGCCATAGCATTAACTTGGTTCAAGTAGCTCCACTATTGGCTGCAATTAAAGCCAAGGTGTAGCGGTGTGACAGGCTGGTAAATGATAATGGATTAACTGATGGGCTCTGAGGACACACACACACACACACACACACACACACACACACACACACACGTTGACATAATGAAGACTCTTCTCTCAGACTCACACACTCACAAACACCTCACTGACTCAATTCTCTCAGCCATCTGCCTTCCTCGAAGATAGTCGGTTACATCCGTGCAGAACTTGATACACACCTGTGCAAACACCTTTGTGTGCACACACACAAATCCACAAACGCAGCATGCCCTCACCCGGGTATATCAGAAAGTGATGTTCATCGGTCCAGTCTGCCTACAATGCGTACAGGGTCTCTTCCTGCTTTTACACAAGCGCTCTACTAGCTCCATTTATTTACTGCTCCATTTACGGCACACAGCACTTCCATCGCATCAGAGGGACATGACAGCGTATCACTTTCTACAACTCATAGGGGAGTTTTACAGCGCTGTGAAAAGACTGGAGAGGGATGGGGTTAGATAAAGAGAGTGGCAGATGAAAAAAAGAAAAGAAAAAAACAGCAGAAAAAAATAGATCTATCCTATCTGTCATCCTCAGTCATTTTTCTGTAGCAGGTTTTTGCTCTTATGTAGTCATTCTTCATTCACAGGAATATTGTGATAACACAGCCTCTGACCTTTGCTCTCCTCGTTGTTTAATTGAAATGCTGGTGATGTCCAGTTCTGTAGGAGCTGTTGACTCATTGTTCAGTCTCTCCAGGTAGAGACAGAGACACGGAAGACAAAGTAAGAAAAAGAGAGGAGAAATACTTATAGGGCATATGTTGACCTACTGGGTCACATTCTCCCTCTATGAAACATGCATAAAAAAAAACCCAGACCATTCCAGTGGGAAAGCCACAAGTCGCCGAGTCTTCTGGTCTCATTTCACATCTAACCAATGCACATTTAACCCTTTTATGTAAGAGTGTCTTTATATAAGTACATGCAGGCACATGGGAGAGTGCTGTAGTGCTAATGAAGACTTTCGCGGGTCAGAGCCACAGCAGAGCGATGCCTAAATCAGCACATCATTAAAAGTATTATGCCAGCGGTATAATAATGGTCGTGTCTCTCTCTGGTTTATTAAAAACCAAAAGGTGAGCGGTGGAGCGACGAAAACAAGTAAATTGGTTTGCAGGGGCATAAGAGATGCCTTCAACACTTCCTCTGCCTTGAGTCACATAGTGTTTGCAAATAATGCTTATTGTTTTGGTTCCACCGCTTGGAGGAGTGACGGTATTCCAATGCATGGTAGATAATTATAATTAGACAGGCCATAATGCGTGTAAATCATCTGTAAATACAGCTGAACCATCTCTGGAGGAGACCATTGGGCCATATTATGTTTCTGAATGGGTTTCAATCAAGGAATGGATGCACATCAATCAGTTTAGGTAGTAATATACTTGTTAAGAATGGCTGGCAGTATCCTTGGGGATGGGTCAAATTGATGTTTACTTTCGATAAACTGTAGGCATTAGTAGAAGAGTGTTGTCATACCATTTATATTCTGGACATGCATCTTAATTAGTCAGGCGTGAATGTAATCAGGCCCAGATACCAGATGCATGTTAATGCTGGGTATAAATCACAGAAAACGCACTTAATTGACTTTCCAATTCTCTTTCCGCTGCTCTTTCTGGTGTAATTTCTGACGTGGCAAACCACTGTGAAAATCGTCTCTTCCATGCAGGTTACGCTGAAAACAAACAAATACAAATACCCATTTTGAATTTGAAAATTTTTTGATTTTTGATTTGAAACCCACAGGTGTCCACATCCTAAGCCAGAGGGAGAACACGTGATGGAGGCTTGCATTCCCTTTCTCTCCACAGCCCTCCTGACAGACTTGGAGACTAACGGAGCCAAAACAGAGTGCACTGCCAGGCTGCAAAGGCCGTTCACCCCCCCGGTCACCCCTTCAGGCTGACAGAGGTCCAGGAGTCAAAGTTTCATTTTCTCCTCTCGCACCCAGTTGGCCCCTGCCGCAGATTGGCATCTCTATGTGCGTCCCCGGGGCACCACACATTAGCATACCCTCAGGGTGATTTGGCCTTAGTTTGTTGGATGTTGAAGAGAGGCAGAAGGTGGCAACCAGCCCATCTCTTGGACAGCAACACATCAGCTTTGGGCCACACATATGCCCTGGTGTGAGGGGGGTGGTTTAAGAGAGGGGAGAGGGAGGTGGGGAAGGAGACAGAGTGGACAGGATATGTCACTGACGGCACAAGGCAAATATGCAGCCAGACCCCTCGGCACCTCCCTCCCTCCATCTTTGCCTTTTCACAACAGGGGTCCTGCTCCAGCACTGCCAAAAGTCTGGTCCATGAAAGCTCCTTTCCTACCATTTAGCCCAATTGGACCCTTTAAGGCAAGCTGCCTCTGCAGTGACAGGGGAGTACTTCCTCTTTCCTGTGCTGATAGGCCAGCAAAAGTCCTGCTGTGGGCTTTTAGTCCAGAGAGGACACATCAACATCGGTAGCAAAAACATCCTGACAAACTGACACTGAATTGTCTGAAACGTCCAAGCACTCCTTTATCAAAGTCCATTGGGAATGCTCCATCCCTCCCGCTACAACCCCTGAACTCTGGACAGAAACACAGAGCCAGTGGGTCTCTCACTCTTGAGCAATGGTTGGATGAGGTTGTCTGTGGCTTGCTCAAGAATGTGCCTCGCAGCTATCCGGCCTCTCAGTGGATCAACAGCGGTAATGCTTTGGTTGTTTGTTTCCAATGTTCCTCCTGCTAATGTAATAGTGTTTCAGGCCTGGGGTGAAGGTGTTAGTTTATATTAGAATCTCTGTCAGGTGGAGATATTATTTCCCTTCGGATGAAAAACACATTGACAAGATATGTCACTTTCCGAGTTGTGTGGAGTATGAAAAAGCCTTTCATAACAATTTGCGGCGATTCAACAAATAGCTTTTTAAAGTTAATATCGCCTAATGTTTATTGTTTAGATATGGTTGTCAGTTGGTACAGATTGCTGTCCGTGCACACAGCCCACAAGGCACTTAGTGAGGTAAGTTCTGTCTCTCTTTTACTCTGTAACCAAGCTGCTACCTCCATGTTTAGTACAGGTAACATCTGCATCTCATGGATCCAAGTGCTTTTAGTTGGAAATAATAACAAAATGGACAGGGTGGAAAAAAAGTCAATTCCATTTTCCAAGTTGTATTTACCACTTCGTTGGGCCAGTCATGTGCACTCAAATCTGAATTATGATATGTGTGACAGCCCTTGAAAACAGCACTGTGACCAATTTTAGAGTCTGTTAAAGGTGGAGGTATAAAAGTATAGCTTATAATACTCAACATGACCAAGTTAAGTGTGTATCCTGCTGGTATTTCTTTCTTTTTTTTTTTTTACTATTAGCACCAACTCTCAATGTTAAATATGACATGTCAACATATAAGCTGTAATTACAACTGGAAAACGTTTTCTAAGTTATATTATTGGCTTTTCTGAAAGCTAAATAATACAAAGAAATGCAAACAAACATGCCTCATGTTTGGCTGAACTTCACCGTTCAAAGTAATTCAGCACAAAAAAAGCTCCATTGAGCAAGCATGCACAGTATTTTTTTAACCCTCACACAACCAACTCGGCAATCATAAAATTGGCGCAAAACGCTACATGACTAATATTATATGCAATTCAGTGTTCAAATTGCCTTTGTTATTGACGTTAATAGTGTTTTGTTAGCAGGTCATTTGTTGGTTAGCTAGTATTACGTTTGCTACACCTGTGTGTTTCTCTTTCTATTTTGTTAGTGTTTCCAATATGGGTAAAATTCTAAAACAATAGAACAGCTGATAGTAAGACTGATATGCTGCGTTGAACCAGGCTCAACTTTTCATCCAGCAAGCACGCCTTCCTGGTGGATTGCTTTGTAATGTGCAATGTGTAATGGTAGTCGCTAATCAATTGTGACTTTCTGCATAGAAATAGTCTATTTGAAGACTTTCAGTCAGGATTTAGAATGCATCATAGCACAGAGACGGCACTGGTGAAAATCACTAACGACCTTCTAATTGCTGCTGACAAAGGACTTGTCTCCATACTTGTCTTATTAGATCTTAGTGCTGCATTCGACACTATTGACCATACCATCCTCTTACAGAGACTGGAACATTTAGTTGGCATTAAAGGAATCGCACTAAGCTGGTTTAAGTCCTATTTTACTGAGCGATCCCAATTTGTTAATATTAACGATAAACCATCCAAATACGCTAAAGTTAGCCATGGCGTTCCTCAAGGCTCAGTGCTTGGACCAATTCTATTCTCTTTATATATGCTTCCTCTAGGCAATATTATTAGGAAACACTCAATTAACTTTCACTGTTACGCAGACGACACCCAATTATATCTGTCAATTAAGCCCGACGAAAGCGGTCAGTTAGCTAAACTTCAAGCGTGCATTAAAGATATAAAATCCTGGATGACCCACAATTTTCTGATGTTAAACTCAAACAAAACGGAAGTTATTGTGCTGGGACCCAAGCACCACCGAACTTCATTATCTAAATATATAGCTACCCTAGATGGTATTGCCCTGGCCTCCAGCACTACTGTCAGAAATCTAGGAATCATTTTTGACCAGGATCTATCCTTTAACGCCCACTTAAAACAAACCTCAAGAACAGCCTTTTTCCATCTTCGTAACATTGCCAAAATCAGGAACATCCTCTCGCAAAACGATGCAGAAAAACTAGTCCATGCATTCGTTACTTCCCGGCTGGACTACTGTAATTCTTTACTGTCAGGCTGCTCAAATAAGTCCCTCAAGACCCTCCAGCTGATCCAGAATGCTGCAGCACGTGTTCTGACAAGAACTAACAAAAGAGATCACATTTCTCCTGTATTAGCTTCTCTGCATTGGCTTCCTGTAAAATCCAGGATTGAATTTAAAATCCTTCTCCTGACCTACAAAGCACTAAATGGTCAAGCACCATCATACATAGAAGAGCTCTTAGTACCTTATTGTCCCACTAGAGCACTGCGCTCCCAGAACTCAGAGCTACTTGTGGTTCCTAGAGTCTCTAAAAGTAGAGTGGGAGCCAGAGCCTTCAGCTATCAGGCCCCTCTCCTGTGGAACCAGCTCCCAACTTGGGTTCGGGGGGCTGACACCGTTGCCACATTTAAGAATAAACTGAAAACCATCATCTTTGATAAAGCTTATAGTTAGGGAGTGAGGAGTTGCAGCATAGTAGAGTAGAGGGAGGCAGGAAGTACAAGCCCGTTCCGGCAGGGGAGAGTACGAGCCTGGTCCAGGGCCCCTCTCTTTAGCCTGCCTCTCTTAGTTATGCTATTATAACTCTAGACTGCTGTGGGAAGCTCCTTCCAAGGACACAATGAGCCACTCCCTCTTCTCTCTTTTCACTTGTCTCCTTTTGTGTGCATCTTAGTCCCAGAAATGCCTGTTACTAACCTAGCTCTGGGGAGTTTTCTCCCCGGAGTCCCTTTGCTTCTTCTTCACCCAGAACATCGCCTTGGAATTGGGTGGCACCTACACCGGGGTCCTGGGTGCAGCTGACGCTATGGACCTACTACACCCTGCTACGCTCTGTGATTCCCCGCAGTGTCCGACTGCGTCCTGCCGCGTCCACCCAGGCTGCTGTGCCACACTACACCCCGTAACGCCCTGCTGTACCCTACTATGACATGAACTACTACGACTACCATTGTGATCATTGTTTCACTATCTTTATTATGACTATTATTGCCACCATTCACCACTCCCCCAACTGGTGCCGTCAGACACCGCCTACCAAGAGTCTGGGTCTGTCCGAGGTTTCTTCCTAACAAAAAAGGGAGTTTTTCCTTGCCACTGTCGCAATAGCTACTGCTAATGCTTGCTCTTGAGGCAACCACTGTAATAGTTGGGGCTTCGTAAACTACAGAGTTTGGTCTAGACCTACTCTATCTGTAAAGTGTCTCGAGATAACTCTTGTTATGATTTGATACTATAAATAAAATTGAAATTGAAAAAAATTGAAAATTAATGTGAACGCTGTGTTTTTGCTTGTAACCTCACTATTGACGTGATGAAAGATTAAGTAATTGCTGCCGTGATAACTCCAGAGTTGTAAAATCCTGTGTCAGACTACTATGAAGTGCTGTGCTGCATTTTGACTCAAAGTACAACACTCACTCAACATATAAAGAATAAAAACAGAAAGGACAGTAAGAAATATAAAAAAAAATGTTATATAAGTATACAGAATAACAATACAATAGAATTTACAAATTTACAAGAAATATACAATAACAATTGAAGAGAGGGAAGGAATAGTGCAGTATCAGTATAGTCTGAGATGTAACATTTAAATATAAATATAGTGCAAGGCAGTTCAGTAAGCTTTAAAATGGACTGTTCTGTTACTCCAACTGCACTTTCTGGATTGAATTTCATGTCTCACATGAAGTTACATGCTTCCTTGGAAGACCTGCTAAGACTGCTGAAATCTCCAGCATAGAAAGAAGAACAATAATACCCCACTCTGCGGTCTATCCGCATGAGTCAACACGTGTCAGCCCGGGTCGCATGCTGCTCAGCTTCGGTGATCTGGCATTGCTTTAAGAGATGTAAATAATTGTAAAGTGTGGGTGTTACCGCCTTTGACTATTTTCCTGCTTCCAACGTTAGCTACATGATTGCTGGATATAAGCCAGACACTATATCGTATTAAGTTGCTGTGAGCTGTAGTTTACATTCACCACTTCTAAACAGAGGCAGAACATAACGGAATCTCAGAGATTACTCCTTCACAGCGCTGTGCAATGCGAGATAATCTCAGAGCTGAACCAGGCCGAGACAACAGTTTTCATCAGACTCAGCCTGGGTCGGGTTAATGAAGTCTACTGCTACCTTACAACACTAATAACATTACTAAATACCCCCGCAAATCAAATTCACCGTTAATCGTCAAGCCACTAAACCTGTATGGAAATGAACACCTCTGCTGAACTGTTAAATTCATTAACGATCATACGACACAAGACAACGCTGTCTCTCTCTCTCTCTCTCTCTCTCTCTCTCTCTCTCTCTGCACACACACACAAACGCACGCACGCACGCACACGCAGTCCGGTTCTGGTGGTTGATTAACGCAGATATGTGCTGATTAGCTCTCATAATGGGCCGGGTGGGTAGCGGACTGCTCCGAGTCCATGTCTAATGTCTGGTTACTCCACATTTTCATTGTGATATTTTGTGATTACATTCTGAATCTGCAACGTTCTCTGTCAGGTAAATACAGTATAGTAGCATGTCTTCCTCTGATGTAGAAGTAGCCTACACTCTAAGTCAGTAGTAGGCTTTACAGTGGAGTTGCATATTAAGTGGTTTGGGGTCCTTCTGTAAGTAATTTTGGGGTACAATTTGGTTTTGAAGAATTCTACAAGCAGCAATACCACAGGCCAAGCAATACCACAGGCCAAGCAATACCACAGGCCAAGCAATACCACAGGCCAATTAATACCACAGGCCAAGCAATCGGCCCGCTCAAAACAGGCACATTTTCAACGGGCACTGCACTAGTGTCGTAAACATGGTAATCGTTCCCATGGCTATCTTCCATCCCAAATGAAGCAGAAGCCACTCTGCATCCTGCATCCTACAGACTGCACACACACATTACAGATACATGTCTGGACTGTGGTATTAGGTTGGCTACAGATGGAGAACAGATACAGAGGAGCCTGCTGCTGTGCTGTGAACATTTATTTTCCACACCCGTTTGTCTTTTCTCTCCTAATTCTTTCCTTTCTCGCCTTCTCCTCCCTTTTTTCTCTTCTTTTATCTCCGTCTGCCTCTCTCATGACCTCCCATATCTCCACCACAAACACAAAATGCAGCGGACAATGCCAAAACTCCTCTACCTATTGATGTAGACAATACGTAGAGATGAAAGTGGGCGCCATGGCAGTGCTAGGGTTGCTATGGAAACCCCATCTCCATCGCCACTAACAAATCTGTTCATTCGACACTCGATGTGAGACAGTTGGGCAGGCGACAGCAAAACAAGTAAAAGGAACAAACTGCTTTTCAAACTGCACATTACATAATACAGCAACTTGCTCATTTAGGTAATGCTCTTCATTCAGAGGCAATGATTTGGAGAGGAAATTGGCAATTAAAGTAGCTTTAAGTGGATACCTTTCTCAACCTTACCTACAATTCCCATGATTCCAGAGAAACTGGCCAAAAATGCTAGCTTGAGGGCTGCAATTAGTGGCCAAACCCTGCTTGTGCTCCGTATAAGTTTGTGTTTAGCAGCAACAGCTCCCTCACAGGCTCAAGTGCTTCAGAGTGGAGAGGCGTTTGTATCTGCTTTTGAGCGTATTAGTGTGTATGAATGTGTGTGTTTTGTAGTGTGTTTCAGCATCACCTTGAGTGCCTGCTTTCTTTACCCAGGCAAGTCACGTCCTCACTCAGACACAAACAAAACTAGAAACTCAGGCAAGAGCAAGAGCCTGCCAGAGAGAAAGAGATAGAGGGGAAGGAACAGGTAGAGAGAGAAATAGATAAAGACAAAGAGAGAGGGGGGAAGAGGAGGAGAGGAGGAGGAGGAGAACAAGGGGGAGTGACAGAGGAAAAGAAAGCAAGTGAACAGGGAGCAGGGAGGGAAGGAAAAATATAGTGGGGGAGGGAAAGGAAAGGGGAAAGTAGAAGGAGCAAAAGGGGGGAGGATGGATAGAGAGAGAGAGGAAATCCTGATTTGAGCTATGAATGTTGTATGGTGGATGGGGCAGCTGTCTGGTAAATAGTCCACAGAGATGCATGGATGATGTCAGGGCAACAAGACAGTAATGAGATGGAAAAGAAAGGAAAGAAAGCCATCTACAGTCTTCCAGAAGAAAAACTAATGCACTGCAGCACAAGCTGAATGATGTACTCGACAGTTTGGGATGGGGTTTGGAGGTTGGGTGGGGTGTCCAGCCTTCGGGAATAAGCCTAGATAATCCTGTGAACTGGTGTGTGTGTCTGCGTGTGAGAGAGGGGGGGTTAATAGAGATATGGCAGCGACTGGAACGAGGACTGAAGATAGAGGCCTTAGACTGAAGCAGATGTGGGGTTAGGGGGATGGGGGTGTGGGCTGACAGAGACATGGGCCTGCAGTCCGGATGATGGAAAGGAATACATCATTAAACACACACGCACATACACAGACCAAGGTCTGTTCTTGAATTATTGGTTTAAAGCTGCTAATGCCAGAAGTCAATATTTGGTGCCAGTAAAAAAACACAGAACATTTTCACTACCAGCAAATGATGCATGAGGGACTGATAAGAGCGATACTGCATAATGCATTTAAAAGAGTTCAGAAGGTGCTGGCAAAAGTGTAACAAATGGATTAACCAGTGTGTTTATCTCCTGTAAAGTAAGCTTTTTGAGTAATAACTCTGCCAGTTACACTGTGCCGTGCGAGAAGGAAAAGCTTGACAGACTTAGCAACAGTAACTAAGGCAGGGGTGAGGCATAGCAAATGGTCAATTGACTGATATACTGATTGATAAAGGGCCAAAATTGGTTCAATGCTTTGCCAAACCAAACCCTATACTGTGTGTATATGTAAAGTCAGCTTTTAACAATATGTCAAATACTGCACTCATGAATGCTGTATGACATCCACATTTCTTTTCTTCAGTGATCAACCTGTAAGAGTCTGTGGTTTTAATGTCACAGTGGGCCTTTGTTGTGTTTCTTTACGTCTCTTTGTTTAGTCTCTGGAGGTCCTCTTGGTTTAGTTGCTGCTTTTGTTATGTCTCCCATGTGTCTTAATTGGTCTATGAATGAATGAATATATTTTTTTATTACTGTGTCATGCATAAAATAAAATATGCCCAGCCCACACGGGCTTACAAGACACCATTACCTAGGACAAAGGACCAGATGCCAAAGTAACCACATACCCTAAACAAAAACCTTCTAGTCTTTTTTGCCAAGCTTTAGAAACAAAAGTCGCCAACTTATAAATATTAAATTTAAAGTGCTCATATTATGCTTTTTGGCTTTTTCCCTTTCCTTTATTGTGTTATATATCTTTTTTGTGCACATTATAGGTTTACAAAGTGAAAAAGCCCAAAGTCCACCCCAAAGGGACTTACCATCTCCAACAGAAAACACTGTTCATAAACTGCTCCAAACAGCTCTATTGTAGTCCAGCCTTTACTTCAGAGACAAACGTGGTCACTTTGGAACAATTTCAATTTCAATTCAATTTAATTTTATTTATAGTATCAAATCATAACAAGAGTTATCTCGAGACACTTTACAGATAGAGTAGGTCTAGACCACACTCTATAATTTACAAAGCCCCAACAATTCCAATAGTTCCCCCAAGAGCAAGCATTAGCAGTGGCTATTGCGACAGTGGCGAGGAAAAACTCCCTTTTAGGAAGAAACCTCGGCACACGTTATAATGCTCGCCTAGCTGTTAGCGTGGCACGCCCTCATACTCTGACTGGCTAGTAGTCCTTACCTAGGTACTGTCAGGGCACGCCCTCAGACTCTGCTTCTGACTGGCTAGTAGTCCTTACCTAGGTACTGTCAGGGCACGCCCTCATACTCTGCTTCTGACTGGCTAGTAGTCCTTACCTAGGTACTGTCAGGGCACGCCCTCATACTCTGCTTCTGACTGGCTAGTAGTCCTTACCTAGCTACTGAGCATGTGCGACTCCCAACAAAGATGGAACAGAAGTGAGAGGTCTCACTCTGTAGCTAAAACAGAGAGCTCAACACACAGGGTGAAAAGAGGAGCTGCAGCAATGTGCAGTACAACAAAAAGATGGTGTTTTTTGAAAATTAAACCATGTAAACCTATTATGGTACAACCTCTAAATACAATTATGAACCTGAAAATGAGCATAATATGAGCACTTTAAACAACCACTCCAATTGATCATCATCCGTGCACCAGAACATTTTAGGATTTTGGACAGACATTTCATGTAAGATCGGTGTTCTTAACTCATCATAATACGGACAATACAGAAGAAAATGTGATTCCTTCTCAACTTCTCCTAGTTCACATAGTTCGCACAACCTTATATCTTCTTGGGTGTATTTGAATCTACCTACTTCAAGGACAAGGGGAAGGATTCCTGTTCTCAACTGAGCCACCAACGACCTCTGACTCCTCGATAAGTTTGCTGTAACATATAGTTCAGGACCATAATAATGTTTGAGTTGAATATAAGTTCGTAGTATTGATTTAGGTCTAAAACACCTTCCCCTGTGTTCATTTGTCATTTGTTCTGTCTGTAGTATGTGAAGGCTCTACACAGTCCTGATCCTGTACATACACCCACACAGGTGTCACCTATTTTGCCCTATTAGACCTGTCCTCAGGACTGTGTGGGTAAGTACAGACAGATTGACATTTCTCTGACTTTACTGTTGTTGCACCTGTTTGGGTAGATAAAACAGGTAATTCCCATCATAGCTCCAATTCATTGGCCTGTGTGGGTGTGCAGGACCTTGAAGTTGCTCTGGCTGTTTTTGATTGGGTTTATTTTGCTAGCACCAGGAGAGGGTGAGTCTTTTTAAAAACAATAGTTTCTGTAATTCAACAGCGATGGTAAATATCTACGCCTTTATGTGACAAATTGAGGAAAAGGTGGGGAGTTGCAAGGTGTTGACGTACAAGCTATGCACCCCAATAAAACAAGACAAAATTTGAGGAACTGTACATGGTTTCTGGGGTTGGCTGTAATTCACCTTTAATTCACACCAATTAAAGGGAAAACAATCCTTCTGAACTCCACCTAGCTGGTGCACCACGGCCAGACCAGCAGCCCCTGAACAAGTGCACCCTTTGTCTCCAGCTAGAGTCTGCATCTGGAATACGTGATGGCGGCCGTGATCGTGTTTGATGGTGGAGGGATTTCCTGTGTCTGGGTCGGTGTCAGCACCCATCTCTCATTTAACGCTCCCTCCAGCCTCGCCAACCCCCCTGTGTGAAATGGCACAGTAAAGTGTGATGGATACTCTGGATTAGGTCTCGCCTTGGAGGATGTCTTTTCTCCCCATATACACCCACACCCACACCCACACACACACACACACACACACACACACACACTGGTCAATTTTCTCAGGTAATCTTATCTCTCTCTGCAACACCCTGAAAAACAACAGCACCTCTAATAGCCACATAATAACCCCCTCATGCTAAAGGGAACAGTGCACTGTGTGCATGGGAGACTATTTGTGTGCGTTAATGAGTTTGTGTGTGTGTGTATGTGCTTGTGGACAGCTGTATGAATTAGGATTTGGATGTGTCTGTGTGTGTGTGTGTGTGTGTGTGTGTGTGCGCACGCTTATAAGAGTCAAATGAAAGGCGGTGAGGATGAGATGAGTTGCCCCCGCCGGCTTAAATGAACCCATCGTCAAATCAAAGGCACATTAAAATCCAAAATACTCGTGATTATAGACCAGTCAAACAGATTGGCTGTGGATGCTGAAAAACTCACCACCAAAAGAGAGTTTCATGTCGCCCTCTTCCCACTCACTCTTCTCGCTCTCTCACATAAATAGAAGCTTACATCTTTCTCCTCAGACTGTTTATACTTCCCCTTCTTCTACTCGTCTCTTTCATGGCTGTTGTATAGTCACAAAAATGCTGTTAAATCACTTGAGACCTTGGCCTTTCCGCTCTTCTACTTACTTGCTTACAAGGAGCGCACAAATGTGATGTCATATAGGATATGAGCATCAGTTAAATCCCAAAAATACAATCTAAAGCATGCTTGCCTGATGTATTTGATTTGATGAGTAAAACCTCAGTGGAGGGAGAGTTTGATTGGCCGCCTGCCAGTGCTGAACTCATCCCTGCTCCATCTGACCCTCTCCTTCGACCTTGAACACCAGTCCTCAGGGTGCATTTAGGCCCTCCTGTTCACAACAGTCTAGACTGTTTACGACCAATATTTCATCGACTGTTTACCAGTAACAGGACAGTGGCAAATTCTGGAGGGGGGTGTTTTTGCCCCTCACTAAGCTTTTGTTGTAGCTCTAGCGAAGCCAGTCAGCACGCCATTAATCTGCTTTTAATTAGATTAAAGCGCCTCTCACAGAAACAGGAAGCAGCGCTTTTGTGCCTCGAACGGGGCCAAACAGAGGCTCCAACTGGCAAGTAAATCTCACTGCGCTTCCTCCTACTTCCCTGGAATCGTTCTTGTCTCATAATTATCACTTTGCTCCAACTGCTCAGGTTTGGGGAGATGGGGGAGGCGAATGACATGGTTAATCATCTGAAGAGTCTGATGTTGCCGGCTACTGTGGATTCCCAGCACCTTTTAGAATCCCACAGAGCCTCGTAGGAGGAGGACCTCTGATCAGGGGCACTAAGTTTTTTGGGGGTAAGGAAAGTGTACACAACTTGAGAAACAGTTGATCACTGCTGTCATGGTGGGTGGAAGTGCTGTTAAGTTGTCTGTATGCACTGTCACAGAGGTAGTGCTGGGAATTAGAGGCACACCACTATCCTTTGCCAAACACAGGTGGATAAATGCATGCTATGCATCAACAAACGCGTGTACTAATCTGCAAGGACTTCATTCCGCTAATGATGTGTAGAGCAGCCACTCTCAACGAGACCTCCTAGGAATAGCATTATTATGCAAACCTCTCTGTATTTCCAACAAAACACAAGGTGGTCCCACTTAAATAAACCTCTCGCTCCCTTCATTTGTTTTTTTTACTCCTCCTCGCCTTATTATCACTCCTTTTCATCACTGCCTGTGTGAAACGGCTCGTGAGATGGTGGGGAGTTGAAGTGGGGTTTGCAGTAGCTAAAATGTCAGCTGCAAGCCGCTGGCTATTCACTTAATTAGCCCCTTTTCTGTGTTTTGCTTAGTTTTATTGTCAGCATCAGAGGAGAAAATGATTGGCGTGTGAGGAGTGTCAGGTTAGCCACGGCTAGCTGAGCAGGCTTCATTTTTAATCTCAGGTGAGGTGGTGAGGGAGGGGCTAACACTTAGCACCTGGGGCTTTTAACATGTTGGCTTATAGTATAAACACATGACATCGTACTTTACAGACAAATATATTGACACTGTTGCCATGCCGTGTTCTCAAATGATGTAAGGTACCTTCAAAAGTTTAGAGTTTTACACAGAACTGTTTTTCTAAACCGATTACGAAAAAGACAATTAGGTCCAGTCACTTCAAACGACATCTAGGCCTCCTGCACACTGCCTGCGTGGCGTGAGCGTGGCGTTTCTGTGCGTGTCAGTTGCGTGGCGGCTGCGTGGCGTTTTCTGTCTTTGCACACCAGAAACGTGTCTGACGCGGCGCTGCTGCTCAAGCAGTAGTATACTTCATGTTAAACATAAATATATACTGATCTGATTACAGCAAAGACAACGTCGGCAGTATTGACGGCAAAATAGGCTACAGAATATTTCGTTCTGTATTGACAGGTGCAATATTTGAAAATCGATAATTATTTATTATTATTTTTTTAAATTACATTTATATCTGCATTTATGTCCAAACCTAGAGACTTTCAAACATCAAAATGTCATTTATTAATATGTATTTGTGTCAAAATGACATATACTGTAAACATCTTTTCATATATGCACGTGTTTTCGGCACCTGTTAACATGGGAGCGTGCTCTGGTTTATTGGCATTTCTTTAAACCAATCACAATCGTTGGGCGCCGCTAAGCTCTAGATGGAGCCACGGTGCCTCTGCAAACTAGCCTCGGGAAGAAACTTGTTTTGGTGGAACATGTTCATGTTCAAAAGTTGTTTTAGTCATGGAAGAGAAAACTCAGATTGGACAGATAGTCTAGCTAGCTGTCTGGATTTACCCTGCAGAGATCTGAGGAGCAGTTAACCATAGTCCTCAGAAATCCACCGGAGTTTAAAATTCCAACACAAAGAAAGCGGAAGGTGACGGATATCCGGCCGAAAAGCACCGGAGCAATTCCAGAAGTGGAACGTTGTGGATATAGACTATGGTTATCCTAACACAAACACATGGTTGGGCAATAGTTAGGACGAAAGTCCTGCTGGCCACCATGGGCACTAGCTCAATGCCGCTCGCTAGGGTTGGGCAATTGGACGAATATATCGGCTATCAGCGATCGCCTGAGTACATCGCCAGTTGTTGTTTCTTTAGGGAGATTTATTGGGCGGTGTTTGTCTTTTTATTTTGCTAATTTAATGGTTTGCCTTGAAAGAACGAGTGAGAACAGCTGCTTAATGGCAGACTCTTGTTCAGCGAGCTAACCCTGTAGCACACAAACCTGCGAAAATAAATAAGCAATCGCTGGTTGTTGGGCTGATGGTGGAGGATGGGAAATTTTAACACATCACCCAACCCTACCTACCTCGCTCCCCCGTACAGGTCAGTGTTCTGTCTCATTCAGTGGTTGCACTTATCAGGGATCAGATTAACACATCCACTGCCTTCTGTACAACCACAAGTTTCAAAATCGCTGGAGTCGCTTCCTCCTGTTGCTTTAATGTGACAGGGAGAAAGATGACTGATTTCTGTTAAATCTTGTCATTTTAGCCGTCATTACCACTGGGGCTACTTTTCAGGCTGCTTGCTGATGTAGTTCACAGTTGGACAGACTTAAGATGACTTATGCAACCTAAAACAATGGATGAATTCACATCTTTTCAACATCTGGTCAGAATGCATCTCAACTATCTCATTTCAATCTGTCGCAAATGCGTCTTGGCTACTTTTCCACTTGGCTTTTGTAATATCAGATCGTTTTCCAATCTGCCCAAGACACATTAAGTCAGCGTAAATGAGATAATATGACATCTGTGCCTTGACTTACAGGCATCAATTATCCCCTGCTGCCACTTGGGGCACCCCTGGGCAAAGTTGTTCAGTGCAGGAAACTGTAACACAAACAGTTTGGGTGGAAATTCCAGAGGAACATGATTATATCTGATGTTTTGTTTCTAGGTTTTTATTTATATTTATTTTTCCTTTGTTTAACTAGGAAGTCTCCTGAGATACGATTTCTCTTTTTGGTTTGTTTGTATCTCATTTAGCTTTGCCGCTATTTTAGAAGGTTACGGCAGAAATGGAACAGAAAGATGAAACCAACGAGTTAGTCGTCACACCTCGTGATACACCGGCCTCATTTTCTTAGAGGAGTACAGCCTTCCCTCTGGACGTGACGGCATTCAGGATAAAAAAAGCTGTAAAGGCGATGCAACGCACTGCTGTATATTTGGCATATGGAAGGTGGAATGCTGAGGGAAATGTAATGACTAAGGCTGTAAAGAGACGGAGAGTGAAATAAGGTGCCAGACAGTCTGGATCCAACACTGTGTGGAGTGGAGACTATTGTATGTGTCAAGATAGCAGCTGAGAGTGAGAAAGTTATGTGTGAATCTGTCCGAATAAGTGTTTATATGAACGCTTTTTGTTTGTGTGCATGCATGTATATACGACATTCTGGGAGCAGACGCTCGCGAGGTAGCCGTCGTCATTTGGGGTCTCACTTCGCTGTGAAATGTGACGGCAGGAAGCGAGGAAGGGGAGGTGAAGGAGGGACGCGACTGAGCGGTGTGTGTATTCTGAACAAAAGGATAAGTGATTCACACCAAAATGGTCAACAGGCTGCAAGCTAGCAAGAATTCAGCAAGGCCAGGAGTCAGTGGTCACTATCTGGGTGTTGAATTCCACAGCCATGAAAACGTAGAGCGCCTACATAAAGCCACTGCTTGGAATTCGGGAAGGAGGGTAAATTATTCATGATGTACTGCTTTGACTCATGGTGTAAAGTAGGGCCAAAACTTCCCCTCCCATTGGAATTGTGCTACTCAGAAGCAGACTTGGCAGCGGTTCATGACACAAAGATCCTTTATCTTGAAAAATGGATTCTGCTTGGACATATTTGCTCACTGCGGAAAGGACTTTGGTCGTGCCTTTGGGCAAGACAATTGTTTTTTTCTTGCCGCAGCTCACGAACCACAGAGATATCACAGTGAGGATTAAAAGAATCAGATTCATGCCACAGAGCCGTTAAGTGAAATATTTCTCCTCCACAACAGCAGAGACAAACAATGAAAGTGAAGCTCCATTTTCCTTAATTCAATTGAGCCTCTGACTTTGCAGACTTCAAGAGCTGAGATGCACCAGAGAGGGAGATGACTCCGATAGCAAAACCGTCAGTGTTCATTATACCAGAAATCGAGATATCCGTTGGGATGATATCAAAGAATTATACAGTGACATACATAACAGCTCGCACTAGTGTTGTTTGTCAACGCCAAGGCCTCTCCACAAATTAAATGCTCAGCTTGCACGACAAAGCAGTGAGACACGTTACACAGTTGTCGTCTTGGTAAACGCTGCTTTTTTATCAATTGCGAGGAGTGTGCGAGGCGAGGGGAGCACAATAAATCTCCAAGGGATGGAGAGAGCACTGAAGTGAGAGAAATGAGAAGTGCTAAGAGAGGTACAAGGAGAAAGAGGAGTGAGCGAGAGGGCAAAGTCATGGATGCACTGCACTGGTTCCTTTTCAAACGCAAGGCCTTTATTGCTTAGTCAGATTGCCCTTGTTGTCAGATATGACTAATTAGCACTACCTAATGCAGTCGTGATCAATCAGCCTCACTGGAAACTACAAGCAGTTTGACAAAAAGATTCATCGTGGTGGGAATAAGCTCTGCCAGAGGAAACAGCATTCACCCGCAAAGTTTCCAATTATTTCCTCATATGAAAAATATACTAGTGGTGCTGGCCAGGAGGTAAAAGGCAATCAGGAGTTCACTGATGTGGATGTTTTTGAGTTGAATTACTTTACTTTTTGTGATTGATATCACTATAAAGCCATATCAAGGCTAGGTTGATATATGAACTTAATGAAGTCAGAAAGGAACCTTTTTTTTTTTTTTTTTAGCCATGCTAACGGCGAGTATCTAGGGATGGTAATGATGGCTGGCGGGTCAGCTGGTCCACCACTTTGTATCGGACTAAGTATGGAATCACAGAGCTGTTAGCATGGCATCGACTTTTTTTTTCTTTATAGATCATTTTTTTTGTCTTTTATTGCCTTCATTGATTGGACAGATTAAATCAGGAAAGTGGGAGAGAGACGGAGAGGGGGGATGACATGCAGCAAAGGGCCGCAGGTCGGAACCGAACCCGTGGCTGCTGCTGTACAGAGGACCGAGCCTCTGTACATGGGGCTCACGCTCAACCAGTTGAGCAAACCAGGCGTCCCAGCAGTTGACTCTTAAGGCCAATTCATGCTCCATTCGTGTTAGCGCAAGGGGCAGCGTGACGTAATTCTGCCCGAGTCTGCAAGGGTCCGTGCACAGCCCAAACATTTTCACCGTGCGCTCTGTACACACTTCAAACTTGCTGACTGAGTTAGAAAAGTAAACGGTTTGTTTGGTCACTTTATATACTGTATTCCCCGATCTTTTTAAGATTATTTTTTGTATATTTATAGGACAGATGAAGACATGAAAGGGGAGAGAGAGGGGGAATGACATGCAGCAAAGGGCCGCAGGTCGGAGTCAAACCCGCGGCTGCTGCATCGAGGAGTAAACCTCTATATACGGGCGCGCGCTCCACCAGGTGAGCTACCCAGGCACCCTGTATTCCCCAATCTTGGTCTTAGTGTTGCACACCATATCCTTTTTATTTTTATTTATTTTTCATAAATACGCCAACCAAAGAGCTCTTCTTGTTGCTGTCAGGAGGTGACTATCATGTTTTCCACTGGAAATGTGGAACGGGCCTGCGTATGCACATGCATGTATAGAAGTCTGCAGCTGTCATCATAGTCTCTTGCTGGTAAATAATACTCCGTCTTAGCTCCAGTTTCAGGATCTGAGCACTTGTACTTGCTTGTTGCTTGAGCTCATTGAAAACACATCCACATGCTCAGAGAGGATGTGAGGCTGTTTCTTGCTCTGCTACATCGTGACACCGCTCTGGTGATACAGTGAAGAGAGACGAGCGGTAAGAAAGAGCAGATGAGGGGGGGGAGCTGAGGGAAGAGATGAAGGCTGCATAAAAGTTGAAGGCTAATTCATTCGAGTCACGGTGTTTCTCCCAGGACAACAAACAACGGTTTCTGTATTTTCTTAACCTCTCAGGATGAAGGAAACCTCTGCAAAAGGAAGTCTATAATTTTTTTGTGTTTACTGAAGCTTTTTAGCCTCCACTCTCAGAGAAAAGGAGGCAAGACCCCCCCCCCCCCCCTTCTCCTCTCTTCCCCTTACCTGACCTTTCTCTGATCTAAAGGTTTACACTGTTGTTTCAATTAACTGCTAGGAAAACGTTTCATCATCTCAGGGGCTGCCGCACTCACTGGCTCCTTAATGAAATGCTTCTTTTCACACTTTTTAATTACTTTTGTTACACCCAGCCCTCTCTCTTTCTCTGCCTCTGTTCTGGGTGACATGGATAATAGACTTCCCTCTTCTGATGCATCTGCCTGCAACGGGTCCCCTTTTCTGGCGCAAACGCACCGAGAAAATAACTCACTTAATCAGTTAGGGTGGACAAAGTGGCAACATAATCAACTAGAAAGACAAATCACAACAAGTGAGAATCTGGCAAGACAAGTTCACTAAGAAACAACGCATTGATTTTGAAGATATAATTAACCAAGTGCAGAAGAGCTACTGATGTTTGGCTAAAAATCAAAAGACGCATCTATTTTTTGGCTCCGTCTGCATGTGTGAGTGGGTCAACGCCAGTACCCCTTCAAGCTTCAGTCACGTAGATATTGGACTTTTACTTACTAAGTTATGCACATATGCACATATCTGTACATGTTGTTCATACATTGTTCATATTACATAGCCATATTTATTCTGCTCTTATGAGGTAACTGCTAATACAATGCACATATTTATATTTAATTTATATTACTTTAAACCACCTTCTGTAAACCAACTGTATACTACTGTCTACACTGCACTATATTTATTGTCCTGCCTATGCACCACCTGTCTATACTTTGTATATCACATTGCACTGTTCTGCTTTTTTGCACTTCTGGTTGGACGCAAACTGCATTTTGCTGTCTTTGTACTTGTACACTGCACAATGAGAATAAAGTTGAATCTAATCTAATCTAATGTCATGCTGTAGCATCTGGGAATTCAGACTAACAATCCCAATCACTCATACCTAAATGACAATACAGGGTTTTTTTCATTTCCTTCTATAACTAACACTATTAAAGTTAAAGTGTCTGCACTCGAAATACTGGAGAGAGAAAAAAAAAAGAAAAAAAAAAAAGCCGGCTGAGACTGCCTCCGCACTAGCTAACCTATTGTTCATTTTGTGATTTTTTTGAGTGTCTTAATGTCTTTCAGCTCATTGTTTTGCTTTCACACCACTCACATTTACTGTAACCAACTTTAATCATGTGATATGACATTGTCGTGTTTACAGCGTGTCCTTCTGGCCAAAAAAACCCAGCTATTTTAAAGCTTTAAAATAGCTGTATCTCTCACACACACACACACACACACACACACACACACACACAGATTAATCATTGCCCACTGCCTTGTCCAGCCCTGTCCCAGTGTTGACCTCCCTCGGTGTGACATCAGATCAGGACTGGGATACACGTGTAATATCCCAATATCTCCCTTACCCATCGCCACCGCATGAGAGCTACTCCCTCTATCTTTCTCTCTACAGATGACCAGGGGATGTGGTGGTTGCAGAGGTTGGAGTATGTGCCCGAAACACACACAAAAATACATTTTATAGACAAACAACCAAGGCCCCCCCCAATGGCTTTTATGGTCTCGCAGTCACCTCTGATGTTTCCTGAAGAGGAAACAGTGATGAATATGCTTTAAAGTCAATGTGGGTTTTGCTCAAGAGATTGTGCTCATTATCCATGCACCGTACTGTTGTTACTCGCTCGTGTGTGGAGCCAATAAACGTCAGATATGATTTGTCTGTCTGCGAGCAAGAAAATGCCGAGCGCTCGCTCCAACGTGAACCCACACGCACATTTCAACTGTGTTTGACATTTAGGCCTTTAACGATAATTGCTTTCTCTGGATTCAACACTCTGAAGGGTGTTGTTGGCACATTGTGTAACGTAATAGCACCACCATTGTAACCACTGTAGATCCACAGTCGCAGCACGCCAGCTTGGCTTTTACCCATGAAAACCTAGTGAGTGGAAAATATTAATTATCATCCTTGGAGCTCATTTGCTTCCCTTTACTTTAGGAGTGATGAAAAAAGGGCAAAATCGGCTCAACTTGGAAAAGCACAGCAATTAATTGTGATCTAGTTTAATGAGAGCCCACTTTGCCGTGTTAATGTGGCCAATTAACAGTCAAACAGGAAGTGGTATTGACTTTGAGTGCCTGCCACTAGACAATGATAAAGGTGCTGATGTGTAAATACCACATAAGGGTGTGTAACAAGTGCAGGCAAATTCCACAGACACCACTAGACAGATGGACAGCCGCGCACACACACCTTTACACAGAGGAAGGTATTATACAGAGTCACACACAAGCAAATACACATTCTATCACCGTCCGGATGCACTGATGTGTGTGCTGCATACTAATGAGCTTTTATGACTGTTACAACTGCCTGTCAGTGCCAAAAAGCAAAGAGAGAATGAGTGCACATACACACGCTCAGTCACACATTATTGATAGTATCAGTAGCAGAGACAGGGGACCATGCTTCAAAACTCCATGTGGAGAGTTTGCCAAGTTACCATTGCCATGTCACTGATCACATTTTATAGTTATAGACATGGTAGATAGGCAGGAAAAGTATACCAGTAGTAAGGCTGGGACGATATGCTTTTGTCCCGATTCCATTATTTCACGATACATGGGTGCCCATTCGATTTGTATTGTGATATTCATGTATTGCGATTCTAGTATTTCGAGTATTGTGATTTTCTTTTCCTTCTTTGACAAAAACAAAAGTTGAATAATACACTTCTAGAAACAATGTATCATGAGACGTTTATTTAAGCTAATTGTTTTCTAAGAGGAATGCCCATCACATGTCAGTCGGTTAGTCTGACATTTATAATTTTACAAATTAATCATTTGTAAAGAAGAACAGAACATGGATTTTCTGCATTTTCTGCTTTCGCTCTGTTTTGCTGGAAATTGATATGATGTAGTTGCTGTCGGCTTAAAAATATTTCGGCAAATCATTAGTGAAAGAAATAAGAATGAATTTAAAAAAAAAAAAAATCACCATACATTTGATTTTCAATTTTTCTTTTTCACCCCTAACCAGTAGGGTAAACAAATCAGGAGAGGAGACAGTTACTATTCTCTGACTATGGTCAAGAAGAGCACACTTCCTTGAACCCAACAGCAGTGCATTCACCTTCAAATAACAGCAAAACTCCTCTTTCTATCCACCTTTGTGTTGCTGACATCCAGTTTCTGCAATATCGGAATGTTACAAAATAAGTCCAATGCTGCAGATAGCACTATGGCTTGTAGGCTCAGATAGAGTTGGGACTAGGGTTGCACGATATTGACAAACTGTGATATTGCGATATCGATTATGAATATTGTGATATCAATATTAATTTTGATATTTTTAAACATATGTAAAATCACAAAGGTTATGGGAAAACACATCAAAATAGATTCATAACAAATTAAACAAGTTTTCTTACAACACAAGGTTTATTTCAACTAACTGTCATATTGGACTGGTCCAACATGAATAAATAAATAAATAAGGACCATGTCTACAGAACAGGACATGTTCTACTGGTCGGACAGTATAACATATATAAATAAGGACCATGTCTACAGAACAGGACATGTTCTACTGGTTGGACAGTATAAAATATATAAAGAGAACAGGACACAACTTCTCTTCTCTGATTCGTTCCGTTTTGTTGTCTCTATCTATCGAAATATGCACACACGTGGTACGCTCCATAGGGTTTGTCACGTAGTGGACCCATGCACTGACGTGCACTAACATGTGCAAGTGGCACAGTAACTGGCCAATCAAACATGATCATTATAGCGTTTCAAGTGAGCTCTAAATCGAACACAACTAAGCCACACAGCCAACGGACGGGACGCAGCGCTCCACAATATAAACTAAATATTGCATACTTATCGCGACTCTTGCAATATAATATTGCGCAACGTGATATCGCGATAATGATATTGAGTCGATATATCATGCCCCCCTAGATGGGACATATGATGATATATGCCGTGAGATGATAGAAATCTGCAGGTTTTCTGTGCTATTGATACCAAGGTAGCTGTGCCAAATCTTTCTAACCCAAATCAATGAGGAGGCCTTATTTATGGCAGCATTGGATTTATAGGAATTTTAAATCAATGTGATGAAGTACCTGGATTTGCCAGGGATTTAAAATCACTGGAATAGCCAAACACAAACATCCCTATGTAATTTGTTAATCCACTGTACAAACATGTTGCCAACTGCATTTCCAGCAAGTTGACTATATCATGACATATATATTAGTATTGTTGGGGATGAAAATAAGGATTATTTTCATTAGGGGATACCTTAACATTTTGGGAATATGCTTATTTGCTTTCTGGCAATTCTAAAGAATTCGGCACATAGCCTCAATATTAAATGACATATACTGTGACAGAAGATTTTGGTCCATTACCCCCCCCCCCCTCCCCATTGTTTTATCTGCAACAGATACAACAATGGATGCCCTTGAGCTCCAAACTTGATAGAGTGAGAGATAAAGTGTTGAATAAAAGGCTGCTGCCTTTTAGTTCCCTTTGTGTCCCAGTGCATTGTTGTATTTGACAAAAAGATGGCTTACAGAGTTGATGCACTCACAAGCCGTCAACCATCCGCTGTCACAGTGAAGGCGCAAAAACACCAATTTACCAAACTGCCTCTCTCTCTCTCTCTCTCTCTCTCTCTCTCTCTCTCTCTCCGTCAAAGGCCTCTAACGCTTTCTTTAACCAACACACCTGACCTGCCTCCAACCAAACCAATCACATGTCTTCACCAGCCTCGCTGCCCACGTTTCCTCTCTGTCTTCACCTGCAGGATAACATCTAAATGAGGCGAGTTATTTCCAGACTCGCTTATCTGGGCTATTCCCGCTCAGGAGTGAAAGTGTTAACAGAGGGATGTTCTGCTTGACAGATGAGGCCTACCTTTTGACGGCTCTGAGCGCTTGGGCAGATCCAGCGTGTCGTAGTTTTTGTCGTTGTCACCGTTTTTCCTGCCTGGGTAGAGTAAAAAGGAGGGGAGACGAAGTCAGTGCCATATCCTAAAACATATAACAAACAAATGGACTATAAGAGACGATGTCGTTAACACCAGGATTAGACCGATATGCGTTCAGAAGGTTGATATATATCATTTTCGACTGAATCTGCAAATATCTTACTGTAAATTCTTTGTCTTTAAACGTAACCATTTTAATGTTTTAATCATAACTGCATTCTTTTCATGGTGTAACCTCCATCTCTGACATATCGGTTTAATCCATGGCTACCATCCCACCCACAAAAAGCATGAATGTTTGCATGTATACACGGTGTAGAGAGTTAAGAGGCGTGACATGTTTAAGCACACACATCAATTCCCCACTGTCGGCTGTGTTGTTGGCTAAAAAACAACAACACAAAGATAAATGATATACCGAAAACCTACTGTATGAGCAGTTTGGCTTGCTAATGATTATGTCTCGTGCACATGGACATGCCCATGGGACAGAACAGAGATACGGAGACAAAAAGATGATCGAGACGAAAGTGACTACAATACAAATAATATATAATAATGTATTTTCATTTTTGGAAAAATAAATTGACTTGCCATTTACTAGCCAGCAGGTGATTAGCTTAGGTTAGCATGAAGACTGGAATGCAGCTAGCATGCCTCTGTATTAAGGTAACAACATTTGGACGGAGCCAGGCTAGCTGTTTCCACAACTTTCAACCTTCATAGAAGCTACGTTAATTGACTGCCGCATCTAGTTTCATAGTTAATGCATCCTCTCACCCAAGTATCAGCAAGACAGTGATAATAAGTATTCCCCAAGATGTCAAACTATTCATTTAGGACAAACTGGTGAAGAACTATTTATGACAATCTCTACATGCTTGCAGGGAAAACCCCATGTTTCAAGAGTAGCGAATTGTGGCACAAAATCTTGGATTTTGGCAGCTTCAATACAAATCTGTTTCAGTATCAATAATCCATATCATTCAGTCTCTCCACACACACACACACACACACACACACACACACACTAACAGGGTCTGTAGGTTTGTAGCAGAGCTTGACGTTTATGCTTCAACACGACACAATAGATGGATACAGTAAGTAGCAGTTTGTCATAGCTGCTGGGATTAGTATTATCTGGAGTCTGCAAGGCTGTACACCTCAGTTAAATTATAGATTCAGACAATATATATATATATATATATATATATCAAATTTTCATTTTCATTGCTGCATGTTTGACTCATTTGATTAGTCAAGCTCTACTTCACATTCTGACAGACGCAGATGGACTTACCTGCTTCATCAAGTTTCATCACCGCTGCCTTTCTTTCACCCTATCTTAGAGGAACGACTCATTCTAACAAACTGTGAATATGGAGGGGGGGGGAGAAGTCTATAATACTCAGGTAGGTATAGTGAAGGAATGCATGTGGAATGAGTGAAGTCCTTGGAACTTTCTCAGGTTTTTGGAGGACACCCAAAACTACTTCTAACTATAATCTATAGCCAGGGGGAGGTGGATGAATAGGAGAAGGAGGGGGGGAGAGCTGAAGTGAGAATAGAGGTTGAGGGGGGACACTCACCTTGATTAAACCATTCCTCTATAGTTAGCCAAAGAAGCAGCGGCAATGCCAAAAAACACCAAGCAGGGAGAAGAGAGAAGAAGCATGGTGAAAAAGACATGTGTGTGAGAGTATGTGTCAAGAAGCTTTGCAATAGTTGTGAACAGTTTTTTACAAAAAGAAATTATAGGGGATGTGACAGAGTTAAGGGGAAGGAGAAAAAAAAATGAGAAAGAAGGAGAGAGCAAAGAGAGAAATAGGAAGGAGTACTTTAGATAGAAAAGAGGCTAGATGGGAAGCCATTAGAAGTCCATAGGAAGCATGCTCAAAGAGTTGGCAGCAGTGGGATGGCTTTTTAGAGAGAAAAGGGAGAGAGAGAAAGATGCTGTCAAATAGCCAGAAAAGTGTGAAAAATAGGAGAATATACTGTATAAAGATAAGCTAGCAAACGAGAAAGAAAGAAAAAAACTAAGAAGGAAAGGAATTAGCTTCCATTGTCAGATAGGAAGGCAGCATAGAGAGTCACAGTGAAACATATACATAACAACAGCACAAACCGTTTGTATAAGGTGTCATTAAACTCACTGGCTGGAAAAGAACAGAAATGTGCTCAAAGAGATGGAAATAACAGCCAAGAATCAGCCTGTGTACACGCTAAAACAAAGCTTGGACTGCTGAGCATAATGGTATATTTAATACGGAATGTGACGTTAAACAGAAGAGGAGGCCAAACGTAGCCTACTTAGGTAACAAATTACCAAGCATATTGCCCACATTGTTGCTTAACTACCCGCCTCCTTGCTCCTTTATAGCCGCGTTTAATGTTTCTGTACCTGAGCCTCCTTTTTCTCAAAGAACGCCTTTAGGGTCTGCAGCAGCTAAACACATCTCATTATTCAAAGCGTGTGTGTGTGTGTGTGTGTGTGTGTGTGTGTGTGTGTGTGTGTGTGTGCGCCTGTGTTAAAGTATTTATGTGGTTAATTGGTGTCTTTATAACTCTGTATACATGTAAGCTACTGTGTCGTCCTGACCCCTGAACCATTGGATTCTCCAATGAGTCGTTAGAAGTCGAGGGTCACTGGCTGGCAGCCACGCGCCATTGGCTGACTGATTAATGGCAGCCATTAATGTTGTACAGCTGGGAGATAACAGTGTCGTTTAGCTAACAGCCTGGGAGAATGCTGGCTAAGACGTCGCTAACAACACGTGCGTACATATGGCACATCTGTTTAGGTGAATCAATAACGGCAAACATCCTCCTGACGCAGCAGAGGGTGCCACGGTGCACGTCTATTACAGAAGTGGCTGAACAGAAATGTCTCATCAGTCTTGTATGTATGTTTGGAGTTGAGCTTTTAAATGTAATTGATAAATATATTGACAAATTGAAGCGTAAGTACTCATATATTTGTTTTCTGGCTCAATCGTCAAATGAGCAAACAGTTTAACTAATTTATGTAAGATGTCAACTCTTTTTTCATGAGAATGTCAAGAGAGGAGAATTGCTTTGAGACATCCTAAGTAGTAAGTCTATATGCACATTAGATGTGACAGATTATTTCACATTACCTAACAACATAGTTATTGTCAAAGAGGATTTGCATGAGTCCAGCGCTCATAAAAATAATAATAAACTGAAATACAACAAAGGCAACAAAGGAAAGAATGGTATCTATACAACCCAGCTTGAATAACTGCTCTGCTCTGCCAATTCTTTTCACATCCTACAGATGAAAAAAACATTAAAAGAAGGCAGAAGAGACAATAATAAGGCCTATAAATCTATAAAAACCACAATTATGTATTGTATTATTATTATGTATTTTCCACTACTTTTGCAATAGCAGTTGTTTTATCGAAGAGACAGAAATCTAGTTTTGAAATTCCTCAAGTTCACGATTCTGATCAGTGGTTATCCCATTTTGATCTGCCTCCCTGTTTCCTCCTTCTCACCTTTGGCTTTCTTGCCTCCGAAGCAGCCGGCGTCGTCCTTTTTCTTCCTCTGTGGTCCTGCCGAGCCAGGGGCCTGTAGCGCCGAGGGGTCCTGGAACTTTTCGGCCCCTGGCACCTCTTTGTGGACGTGGTAGGACAGGTTCCTCATAATACAAACGCAGTTCTCCACAGACTAGGAGGGAAGAGAGACGGAGACGTTGTCAAGTACAAGTACATCGGCGTGGTACGCCATATACTGTACAGTTGTATGTACCATTTGCATTAACAAATGTGTGTTTTAGCGGGAGAGTCAAAGTGCTACCTTATTGTCCATGTCTTTCTTCCCTACAGCTGATTGGAGCGCGTGCAGCAGGGCGTCCACCAATCCCTCGCATTCCCTCAGTCTGCGGCGAGCCTCTGCCCCGTCTGAGCTCACATTTCTTTGGGGAAAAAAAAATCAGAAATGCACCGTGTCAGTAAGCATGAGAGAGGCAACAACCAGATATAACCACACTGTTGACGGAAGCTGCAGAAATAGGATTCACGACACAGCTCTTCTGCAACAGCAGCTGCAATTTCTGCAGCCATTTAACAGCAGATGATTCAAATTGTGAGGGGAGATATGTATTATTTAAAATTCAGACTTCTTGTAAGTACATACGATACAATACACTAAGATTTGTATGGTATTTGAAGATAATTATTGATGTTTTTAATTAATAATTAAAAAACTAAATGAAAACAAAAAAAAACATCCAAGACATACAATAAAAACATTTGAAGTGTATGGGTGCATGAAAAACCTGAAAGTTGTTTTTGTTGTTGATGATGTTGTCCTTCACTTCAGTATGCAACATTACTATAACCTTCTATCATCTAGTTCAGAGATATTCAACAGGGGGTCCTAGGGGGTCCTCAGAGTTAGTGCAGGGGGGCCGCCAAATTATGTTTACAAAATTTGAAACTTTTTTTTTCAAAAATGAATATATGTCTGAAAATATACATTACCATGAACATAACATTTTGAAAGCAAATAAATTGGCCTATTTGTGAAAAAAAAATGTATTTACACATTGAAAATAAGTTTACTATGCCTAGTATGGTAGCCATACAGTTAAGCTTAAGGATTCACTGCCATTCATTTTCATCCATGCAGCTCAGTTTAATGCAACTTAATTTTATACAGTATATGTAGCAGGGGGTCCCTACTTCGTCTCTCTTTTAGCTAAGGGGTCTTTGGCCTAAAAAATGTTGAAGACCCCTGATTTAGTTTAATGATTCCCTTTGGAAAATGTGTACAGACTGGATAACAATGACTGGCAGATGTACTGTATGACGGTTATAAAAGCCCAATAATATCAACCCAATAACGGTCTAACCCAACCTTGTGACCCGTGGCCTTTATTCTCCCTGTCTGCCTCAGAATGAATGTTATGAATTTAAATTTCATTTTTGCTACAAAGGGAAATGCCATCCTTGTTACATCAGCCAGTGCCCTGAGCACAGAGCAGCAGAGCTGGTGCAGTCTTAGTGTGGCTGTCTGACTGAGTGTGAAAGGCGAGGCTTTAAAGAGGGTTAAGAGATAGCTGGGGCTCCATGCTCCTCACCAGGGACTTCATTTATGAGGGCTTCCAACCCACATAATCCCATTAGCCGACCCCCAGTTAGTACTGGGGAAGAATGGCAGCCTTGCAGAGGTAAGCTGAGCTGGAGTGCTGTGTGGACGGAAACACATATCACATCCAACACTGCTATAAGTATGATGTTTCTGTTTAACAAAATGATGATATTTGCTCTGTTTGGATTATATTAGAATCATCCTTCTGTGATTACTATTTATTCTTTTACAAGTCAGAATGGGCCTACACCATGAGCAGGGGTTACCAATATTCCATTCTCAAATTTGAATTTAACACTACTCCTACTACAGTAGGCTACTTTAATAAAGTCTCTATCCACTACACAGCACTTAAAGAAAACTCACTTATACAGCTATAGGTAACCTGTTACTCTCGTTATTTCCTTCTTCCAAAACAAGCTAGGAGTTGAGTTTTCATTAAAACTAAATTATGACTGGTGTGATAATTGCATGCCGAATTAATCAGAGCACACAAGGCCAAATTACCTCTTAGTTACCACATTGCAAAGGCTATTTTTAAACGCAGTCTGACGCAGTCAGTCCACATTAAAACACACCGGAGCTACATTCACTTCCAGCTAACTTCACGGAGAACAATGAGGGCGGAACAGCATCACTGATCTGTTTCAACCGAATATTCTCTGGTTCAGCTCAGCTAAAAACACCGTGTTGCTACCGTTTTTATTTTACGCTCACTACCAAGACTGTTTGTAACCGGTAGGCTACGGACAACGTGATCTTCACCTGTTCAGCTGACTTTAACAGATAGTACGCGACTGTCCTGCTATTTTTACAGGCGCGTGAACTCACCACAGACAATTGTGCATGGACTCACGGTGCACGCTGCTGAGAGAGAATAGAGGAAACACTGAAATGGATTTTGGCGTTCTTTTAAACTAACGGGAAACACTGATATATGAAACTGCCATTTAGATTAATTAACTTGTTTATCGAAGGTGCCAGAACTCTGTTCCGGATCGTTCCGGCCCACTTTAACCCCTGACCATGAGCAGAACTCCATACACAAAACCACATCACACCTTGTCATCTTCTTGGCCAGTCTATGAGTATCTCTGCCATTTGTCTGTGAAGTGTAGATAGTTAGTGCTAATTAGAACTGATCTTTGGTATAGACCAGGCAGACAGCACCGGCCATCTGGACCCGCTCATAAACTAAAACCCATCCATTTTCAGCTGTCAGAAAATGGTCACCACCTCCCCTGTAAATGGATCCAGAGGAGCGGCCGCCTCGAATTTATTAGACAGGAGTGTGTTTCAGGGCAGACAGACAGTAGAGTTTTATTGTCAGCTGTTCCATTTCTTTGTACAGTTGTCTTTGTACAAGGTTTATGGACGGGTGCATCTGTCAGTGGAGACGGTGCGGGAAGGTGCTGTTGTCAATGGACAGGTTATCTGGTGGTGTAATATATAGTATGGGTTAATGGCTATAGGTGCTGGTGGTTTTGATCTATCTGGGAGTTACCATCTGGTGTTGTCTCACTGCACAGTATCCCAATGTGAGTAACTTTCTAATCCAAGCAATCAGACAGCAAGGCCTCTGTTAATTAATGATTAGATGTGGGAACACAAATGCTTTTTGAAAGAAGCAGTCCACCTTGGATTTGTAAAACAGTATCCCTTATCCACATAGATCAACTTTTTTAAACCATGGCACACATTCACAGTGATGTCCATCAGCATAACATGCACACACATCAATCTAAAAATCTTTAAATTAAAATGATGACAACAGAAAAATGCACACGTTTGTAAGAGTATTGCATTACTATGACAACCAACAACCATGAGGGATCATGTCACCAATCCTAGCTGCAGTATGACGGCATATTTAACTGGATTTTCTTTAGCCATGCTAGCACTATGCTGGCTCCAGAGTTGAGTTATAACAGATCACTCTGATGTGTGTAGAGGTCTCCAGACGCCAACCTGTTGTCAATTTTAACAGTGAATGGCCGTGCGTAATGCCACCGGCTGGCACCGGCTGGCATTTGATATGCAGTGGAGATTTTCTGCTCATGATATCACTGGCAAAATTAAGTTTACATATACCACAATACAACAATACTGCAGTTTTAAGAGAAACAACTGCATTCTCTTTTATGACAACCAAGTGCAGAAATCGACAAACTATATTTCTCTGCGAAGACACAAGGTATTTTAGGAAATATTAAGCTCTGAAAAAAAAGAAGCTTTTCGTGCATTGCCAGTTTTCAATGTTCTGTGCTCTCAGCATTCATCCTAATAACAGGAAGAAAAAGGGGCACCACAATGGATCAGTGCCATTTTGAAAAGGCTCCCAATTTAAAATATTCAAGCCATCACACTGTACTTGTATAGCGTTTTTATGTGGCATTTCACATCAGGAAAATTGGCCGTCTTCTGCTCTCATTATGTCTGGACCAGAGACAGTTGTGAGGAGTATTTTATTATCAGAGGCTAAAAGAATAAGTAGCTTTGAATTTGAACGTCTGTCTGTGTCTGTGCCTGTCACTGGGATCTGTGAGGGTGTGAAGGTGGCTCAGAGTCATGTGGCCAACAGAGGACAATAGAGCAGCTGGGACAAATAGACTGGAGTAAGATGTATGGGGACTGATGGAGATGGATGGAGACATGGCTGATCTCAGCTAATGCCCTGCAAGGTCAACAGCAACACTGCAGGACCATGTGTGTATCCTGGGTTTGGGTATCCTTTATGTTTTATCTTATGGATCATCACTCACCGTATCCAATCTTCTTTTATTATCGGAGTAAGAAAATAGACTAAAAAATGTTAAAAGCCAAATTCACTTTTAATATCAGCAGATTTCCGTTTAACATCATTCACCACACATTTTGACCCGTCACGCTAGGAAAAGCACAGGTGTAAACAATAATATGAATGATGTCGGAATTCCATTTAGCTGCTTCAGTTTCAGAGTCCTGGCAGTGTGAATGCTGTCACTCTGTCACAGCTTACTGGGACACTTGAATAGAACAGAGCCATTGTTAATGTTAGTAACACCTGCACTTCTACTACAACAATTCCAAATGCCTGCCATGAAAAAGGCTTGTTTTCAGTCTGTAATCATGTTTGTTATTATAGTTTGCTTTGCCCTAACCAATCAGTAATGGCGTCATGTTGACACAGAAGCTGCAGTAGTTTCTGGGCCAAGGTGTCAGGTTGATCAAGCTGCTTCTATCTCATCCATACTTGTCGCCATTTTTGTTGCAATTTTTCTGTTTACCTGTCTATTAGAGGTGTGAATCTTCAATGATCTCCCGATTCGATTACGATTATCATGTCAGCGATTCGATTCGATATCTCGATGACGATGAAGTGGCTGTTGAGGGTGTGTGTGTGTGTGTTGTCCTGTGCTATTGTGGTTGCGATGCGTGTGATGGCCTTCAAATTGAGATCTGAGAGTGTGGGAGTGGGGAGCCCGATTAATTTGGCAGCAATGTTGGTGACACGTATGAGTTTGGCCCGGTTTGTGACATTACATTCTGCATTCTTATACCCAGCTGAAGGTAAAGCTTAGTCATAAGACGTTTGTCATCACTTCTCCTCACATTCAATTATATTTATTTTGTGATTAAATGTACCTGAATCATCCTTTGTCTTTGGTTAAAATCACACATTAGTAAATCATACCTCCAATCTGACATACTGTATCATAAACACTGATGCACAGCAGCTGATTGTAGAATTGAAAAGCATTTTTACTCCCATTCTTGTACAGGGACCAGTTCTAATTCAGAACCAGCACTTGATACACAACCCTGGTGTACATCCCACCCCCAACAAAAACTAAACACACACACACACACACACACACACACACACACACACACACACACACACACACACACACACACACACACACACAGCCCTTCACTGAGCCCACAGCATAAACACTGTAAATAAGCTGGCTCCTATCAACAGAGGAGGCTATTATAATAAAACTATCACCCGGCTTTATTGAGGTGTAAGCTGCATCTCTGTTGGCGTGAGCAAACAGATTCTCCCTGGCATCAGCACTTCTCCCCCAGCGCATAAACCCTGCGTCTAGGCAACTGTGGACTTGGTCACAGTTACCATGGAGACGTATTCTCCGTCAGCAGTGGCTGCATCGTGGGTCGAGGAAGTGAGAGCGCAGGGGAGATAATGTGGTATGTGCCAGCGGTAAGATATGTGGCATCAGGGGTGATGAGGTTTGGATATAGTGTTTGGGAAGACGGTGAAGAACATACAGTACATGCACACACAAAAAGGAAAGACAGATGATGAAAGACATCATAAGGAAGACAATGAGACACAGTAAGAGGCAGTGAGAGCAGGGTTCCCACTGTGGCGCTGATCAATAATTCCATGACTTCTCTTCAACTTTCCTCAGTTATATCAGAGTGCTTTTTATTTTATTCCCTGTTGGTTCGTTAATGCTGCTCTTCAACTCAGTAGAAAATGTTCTAATAATTATAAGCAAATTTCCACAGTTTTCTACAGCCAGAGAAAACTAGCTGGAAAGCTTCCGATGCTGAGCAATAATGTGTGAAAATACATTCTGGTACTTTCTGTCTAAGCCGGATTTGGATGTTATATTGTTCTGGATGTCAACCAGCATGCCACAGCGTCTACTCCAGAAGACGCTCTGCCCTGGATTACAGTCTAGACGGGCATGGCCGGCCCAGGAGGAGAACAGCACAGCCAGGCGTGAGGTGCGATAACCCACATACACACTCTGTCTTTCTTAACGTACTACAGTCTGTCATTCTGTATTTGAATCCAACAATGACAGATTTAGCAGGGAAGGTAGATGAGAGGAGATACTTGGAGATAATAACAGGAATTCAAGATCGCTGCACTCAAGTTGTCATCCTCAGTTGATGACAGCATTTACAGGCCGAGGCAGAGAGGTTGTTTCAGTGATGTTTTGCCGTTTCTGAGGTACTCTCGATTTTTGCCTGGCACTTAAATTGCAGCCAACTTGAATATCAGGTATTCAGCTGATGCTCTTCTACGCAAAATGTGCAGAGTGCATTATTTTTGAAAACAGGGAAGCTTTTAGATCAGGGGTCTTTAACGAGTTTTAAGCCAAGGACCCCTTAACTGAAAGAGCGACGGAGCAGGGAACCCTACTACATCACAAACATGTTATTAAATTGTATAAAAATTAAGTTGCATATTAAACTGAGCTTACAATAACATGTAGGGCGGCCTAAAGCCTTAATACATACCTTTTTTTTTGCATAGAATACTATGCTTTTATAAATAAAAATTGCTGGCATGAGTTTATAAATTATGTTTTAAAGGTGCACTATGTGTTCCTGCACGGTTTCAGCGCGATTTCATTTTTGTCTCAAATCATAGGCATCTCTCCTTGATCCACTAGCTGCCTGGCCCCTGAACACACCGTGAAACAGCCCAGTCTCAGGAGACAACACAGGGGTCGTAAACAAACACTAGGGGCACAGGCAGTGCACCAAAATACAACAAACCACTCCAGCCAATCACTGATAAGATGGTTGGGGGACGGGGTGGGGGTTAGTGACAGTTAGTCAGTTAGTCATGACAGTTACGGAAACATGGGGGGAGGGGCGAGCTTGCTCTGTTTTGTTTTGAATTTACTTGGAACTTCAACAGAAGTAACATCATGCAGGAACTCATAGTGCACCTTTAATGTTAATCATACATGTGGAACAGTGAATCCTTAGGATGAAACTGTATAGTGGATGGCTATTTTAGCGACTACCTTACCTATAGGCCAGTACGCTTATCATCAATGGGTTTTTTTCACAAATAGGCTGATTTATATTTGCTAATAATATGTTGGATTCATGTTAACACATTTACATTTTCTTGGAAACTTTCAAAAAATTAACAATAATTTGGTGGCCCTCTTGCAGTAACTCTAAGGACCCCCTAAGGGTCCCGGACCCCCTGTTGAAGATCTCTGTTATAGATAACTGATGTGGAGCTGCAACTCACAATTCTTTTCGTTATCGGTTCATCTGCAACTCGTTTTCTCGATTAATTGATTAATCATTTCGTGGATAAAATGTCACAAAACAATTTAAATAAAAATCCCCATTGCAATTTTCTAAAAACCCAAGCTGACATCTTCAAATTGCCTGTTTTGCCAGAACGACAGTCTAAACCCCAAAGTGATTCAGTCTACTGTCATGTAGGACAACAAAAACAGCTAATCCTTAAAAAAATGTTAGCAGGAACCACGGAATGTCTGTTATTTCTACTTGCAAAATGACGTAATCGTTATTAAAATAGTTGCTGATTTCTATGCCGATCTACTGAACAGAAATAGAAAGATATGTCAATGGGAACCCAAGAAAAAAATTCCTATTTTTGCTACAAACTAAATAGGAGAAAGACGTTAATGTGTTATTTTGGTGTTCACCAGAGTGGTTATAACCCTGTTTGACACCTTATACATGTTTTGTACATTACTGTGGACATTGTTCGACCACAGATCAAAGGTAAAGGTAATGTAATTAAAAGGTATGGGATTCAACACCTTTTAGTGAGGTTCCTGCTGATAAACTGGTTCAAGTCAAGCAATCATCCTGTAGCTTTGTTATATCGGCCGAGAGCACTGGGTTCTTGAAGAGCATGGAGACCAGAACTATTGTTATGTCTTCTTCCACAGTATGTGTATGTAAGTGGTTTAGGTAAGGGCACATTCAAGCTATTATCTAGACAAGAGCCCCCAAGGACTAAATCAGACCTTCACTTCATCAAACGCATGGAGCAGACAGGGTCAGCAGTGAGGTTTGTCACTTATGTCACTGTGTGGAAATGGAGAAGTTAACACCATTTTGGATGACTGACGTAAGAACACCTCAAGGTTTCGGTTGCAGTCACTGGAAACAGCAGAGCAGTGTGACTTCCCAGTTCAGTGATGGGAATAACTTCAGCTCATATGTGAAGATTAATGACATACTCGTTCAAAAGTCAAAATGTTTTTCATCCCAGTTAATACCGATGTTTGCATGCCCTTTTTCTTACCAACAAATAGAAAGAGTGCAATAAAAATTAAAAAATCCTACTGACTTGTTGTCACGAGGCAACTCATTTGCACTGTGGGCTCAATGTATCTTCTCTCAGCCTTAATAAGCGTTAGACTGACTTCATTTGTGTGATTATTGAATTGTAGCTCGTTTAGTTTGCAGCTAATGCTATTCATTGGCCTCAGGTGGAGTTGTAACAAAGTTACCCAGCCTATATTACGAAGATACGACAAGATGCAAATAGAGAAACATTTACAAACTAATTCCCATAATGCAGTAGATAGACATCTTCATAAGTGACACCACACTGTTCTGTACCTAGGGCTGGGTATCGTTAAAAAAAAGGTCAATACCGGTACCGATAACGTGACTGATACCAATTTTATAAAATCTATTTTAACAAAAAGAAAATACAACATTACACATTACAGCATAAATCTTTTTTTATTTATTTTTCAGCTCCTTCTACGTGAGCCCTGTCTCTGGTGTAGCGTAAAGTTTTTCCTGTGTGTCTCTACGACGTGTAATGTAAGACAGCCAATTGCAGACATTATTAGATCTTGGTAGATGCATGCTGCATGCTAATTAGCTCAATGTCGCTAATGAGATTGACCCCTTAGGTATTGAAATTTGGTACTGAACGACGAGGCATTTTTCAATACTCGATACTAAGGAGGCAATTCGGTCGGTGCGTAAAAAGAGTTCGATACCCAACCCTAACTGTACCCGTGTTTTCCTAAAGTCACCCAGCAATCCTCCTGCAGACAGACATCCGGCATTTCACATATATACAGACAGAAGAACACAGCATCTGCCATATCATAAATTCTTGTAGTTAAACCTGACCCTGGCCCAGGGCCAACAAGAGCACATATGTAGTCTAATATACGTCACACCTGTCCCCAGCTACAACTGGCAACTGAGGAAAAACAAACGTTCAAGGCCGTCGGCGTGTTTAGGGTCCCCCCTCTATAAAATCCAGGATGATCGCTAAAATGTGTCCACATGCTGTAAACCCAAACTGACTTTAACCTGAATAAATCTGACCCTCTGTGACCACAATTTGACCTAATGTCTTTATGTGTCTTTCATGATTTAAAACTAGTTTTGTCCGAAAGCTTTCAACCTGCCTGAGCATCAAAAGACAGCTTCCTGGATTTGCTAAATGTTAAAGCTTTTTGGTGCAATTACCACTTTAGACTTTTATTATCAGAGGATCGCTTAATCTACAGATCTTTGTTAATTAATTGATTAAAGTGCTCATATTATGCTCATTTTCAGGTTCATAATTGTATTTAGAGGTTATATCAGAATAGGTTTACATGGTTTAATTTTCAAAAAACAATTAATAATAAATGTTGCACTGCACATTGCTGCAGCTCCTCTTTTCACCCTGTGTGTTGAGCTCTCTGTTTTAGCTACAGAGTGAGACATCTCACTTCTGTTCCATCTTTGTTGCGAGTCGCACATGCGCAGTACCTAGGTAAGGACTACTAGCCAGTCAGAAGCAGAGTATGAGGGCGTGCCCTGACGGTAGCTAGGTAAGGACTACTAGCCAGTCAGAAGCAGAGTATGAGGGCGTGCCCTGACAGTACCTAGGTAAGGACTACTAGCCAGTCAGAAGCAGAGTATGAGGGCGTGTCCTGACAGTAGCTAGGTAAGGACTACTAGCCAGTCAGAAGCAGAATATGAGGGGGTGCCATGCTAGCAGCCAGGCGAGCATTATAACGTGTTCCAAAGTGACCACGTTTGTCTCTGAAGTAAAGGCTGGACTACAATAGAGCTGTTTGGAGCAGTTTGTGAACAGTGTTTTCTGTTGGAGATGGTAAGTCCCTTTGGGGTGGACTTTGGGCTTTTTCACTTTGTAAACCTATAACGTGCACAAAAAGATACATAACACAATAATGGAAAGGGAAAAAGCCAAAAAGCATAATATGAACACTTTAAACAATTTAGCTATAAAATGTCAATTTTTATTTCCCAGAGCCCAAGGTGAACTCTTCAAATTGCCTGTTTATCCAATCATGAGTGCCAAACCCCCAAAAATACTGTATACAGTTCACTATCACATATGACAAAGAAAAGCACCTGATCCTTACATTTGAGAAGGTGGAACCAGCAAATGTTTGGTATTTTTGCTTGAAAAATGACTGAAATGATTAACAGATTATCAAAATAGATGCAGATCTCAATTTCCTCTCAATCAACTCATCTTTTAATTGACTAATCCCTTTAGCTCTGATTCTGTGATCGCAACAAAGTTTGACTCGACTACAACATTTTTTGAATCATTTTATATTCAAGATTTGGAAGAAAAAAAAAAAGGTTTGACAACTGTGTTATTTTTTGAATGCTGATATATCTCCATATATTTTTTATTTTATTTTTATATTTTTTCGGGCATTTTAGGCCTTTATTTCTATAGGACAGATGAAGACATGAAAGGGGAGAGAGAGGGGGGAATGACATGCAGCAAAGGGCCGCAGGTCGAAGTCGAACCCGCGGCCGCTGCGTCGAGGAGTAAACCTCTGTATATGTGCGCCTGCTCTACCAACTGAGCTAACCCGGCCACAAAAAAAAAAACATTTGTTTTTACCACAATTCAATTCTGTGGACAAGCCACTGAAACAGCATTTTAGTTCATGGGACTTGAACTGAAACAAAATGTAATCAAACTCTTGTAAAATGATGTACTCTCAATTTATGACTAAATTCAGTTACAACGTAACTACATTAGTACGAATGGCCTAACCCTACCTGAGGCAGCCGGAGGTGTTCTTAAAGACGGTGGTCCACTCGGCGTCGCGGGGCTTCGAGTCCTCGTTTGGCTCGTGCTCCCACCCCGAGTGGGGGATGATGACCTCGTTGGTCAGGGTCTGCAGGCCGTGGTTGATGATCACCATCTTCAGGGGTTCATAGGACGACAGGTTCCACAAGGTTCCTGCAGTAAGCAGAGGAGAGAGGAGAAGACCAGAGCAATTACAGGACACATCAAGGGGGATTATGAGGAGAAATAGGGAGGATAGATGAGGAATAAGAGAAGGAGAAAGGAGAAGAGATAGAGAGAATGTGTACAGTAAAGTGTTGCAAAATACGGAGGACAGCTGTACAGCAGCCAAACACACTCAATTTTGCAATCAAAACCACATCCAGTTTGGCAGTACACCACATTTGAAAGAAAAATTAAAAGAGAATTGGTTTTCAGTACCCCATCATGATATCAACTGGCCATATTGCACTGTATTAAAAAACACTAATAGTTTCATTATTCTCCCATGAGGGCTTAGCTGACTATCACTATGTTATAATCAATACTGAGTTTATTGAAGCTGTCTACAGACCTGTATATTACTAAGAACTTTCTATAATATTCTCATAATATTGCTAAAGGAATAGTGAGGTTACAGTAACCTTACGGTGCTTTATGCTATTTCTCTACTAATGCAGTCAATCACTAATAGCATACTATACCACTTATTCAATGGAAATTAACTACTTTAGCAAACAGCACAGAGATGTGTACGTGTGTGTATCCATCACCTCCTCTATTTTCTGCTCTAAACAATCCAAGCAGGAGAAAGAGCATTTTCTGTTTACCTTAACCTACCTGAAGCCTATTTTATTCTTCTAAACTAAATTGAGCTGGGTATTTGCATCCTGAGGTTTCGCAAAAGACAGGCAGGCAGGCAGACAAAGCAGAGAAAGGGACTTTTTGTTGGCAGCATAGTCAGGCAGCCAACCCCACAAAAATAAAATGCTGCGTTTGAGCATCAGCATCTGATGGGTTTTCATTCAGACACATGGAAGATCTGGAGCGAGGCGGAAAAAGAAGAAAGAAACTTTGAAGCCCATGGATGACCGGGCCTGAGTTTCTGTTTGTATGAACCCATCCCCCAGGTCTCTCATCACTTATCGCCCTCTTTCTTTTCACTTTTTACATTCAGGCATTAAGCTGACATTCTGATCTGGAGATCTGTTAGTCCAAAGTAGGGGTATACAAAGCCTGACACTATTACCACCATTAAAAGTATGCCAAATTAGTTTGGGATGTACCCATGGATGTACACAATGATCACTGGATTACTCTGATACTCAAGAACAATTTAAATCATAATGTTTATCGGGAAGTTCTGGAGATATAAGGAGCCTCTTTTCTTTTTTGATTTCTAAGCCGATTTATGTACATTTATTCTCAAAGTGTAAGCCCTATTGAATCTAAAAAATACGATTATCCAGTCTGTGTGTTCAGATTTGATTGGAGTTATGATTTTAAGTCCCTTAATTTGCTCCGTGAGCTGTGTGTCACAGCCACTGCTGCTGCCTGGGACCGCTGGCTGTGTTGGTGAACGGTCCAAATCAGCGGGCCAAGCTACAATAACCAATCTTGTTGTTTTTTTAGAACACCGGCATGCTCCTGTCCCTTTCACCTCACAGTTTCTTTGCCTCTCATCAATCTTCCACGTCTCACAGTTTGAAAACCTTTAGTCCAAAAAAACAAACAACAACCGGGAGCTAGCGCCTTAAGTTTAAACAAACACACATTCGCACATGCGCAGAAGAGCTCAAAGACACGTGCACTGTGCATGACTGCATGTATAGATGCACTGTGATTCCCTGTTGCCCCGCAATAACAGGCCATTAGCAGAGCAGAAAGAAACGGCCAAACCCTGTTCTGTACATTTCCCAGATGGTCAATATGTCCTCTGTTAAATCATGCTCTCTGCGCACAGGAAGAAAAGAAAAAAAAGTCTCGGCCGACAGGCCCGAGCTAAAAATAGATCCAGTCCTTCTGGTGTGGTTGTGTCTGGAGAAAACTGGTTTCCTTCACTTAAGACATCGCAAAAGGAAAATAACTCATTAGACTAATCCGCATACTGGGTTCTTGTGATCTTTTGAGTTTGAATGCAGCACATGACCTTTGCCACTTAAGCCCCTGTCCGTCACATCTCTATAGTAACCATATTATATAACAAAGTTTAAAAAAAAAAAAAAAAAAATCCATTCCCCCTGTGGTTAGAGTTGGTGACTAGACTGGCTTCCTGTGCGTCAGAGACTACCAGGCTACTAGTATCTTACTGGGAAGCTATTACATGTGTAAGCTGAGATGGGGCTCCACTCTGGGCCGCTTTCACACACAAATCCTAAGTGGGATACAGAATATTGAACACACACTAAAGCCTCAAGACAACTTTATATAATCCTGTGGGCTTACCAAATCTATTTATGGGACTGGAAATGCAATGGGGACATTTAACATGGACAGTGTGGATGATCTGCTGTAATTTGACTAAATGTACTCCTTATAGATCCCTATAGACCCAGGCCTTGTATGACCATCAACAGCATTGCACTCTACCTCAAACTATCCACCTAATTAACAGAGGTGGTTGGGAGCAGAACATGTCCTGAGAGTAAAACATTGCCTGAGAGGGGGGGTATTTCAGGTCAAAATGTCCCCTAAGCCCTAAACAATCAATGTTCAGGTAATTACATTGTTAAATGAAGGCTGGTTTAATTTTGTGCTTCATGCGTTCACTGTAAATTTCATACCTCTACAAATTCAAAAATTGATTTTTTTTTTTTTAGCACTTTCATGGTACGTTAAACTAGGACGAAAACAAGCTGAGGTGTTACTGAAACATCAAATGTTCTTCCATCAGCATAATAGAAGCTCTGATTGAAGACATTGCACCAGTATTACTGTTTGTTTTCTGCCATTAGTGCATATTGTTATTTACCTAGACATACCCATGGGTCAACCTACGTGTGTCTGTGTGTTGAGTCAGTGGTTCGTCAGGATGGTTCACATTTTATCGTAGTTCGAGCTATAGATGGTTCTACCTTTCGACATTTCCTGCCTCCACTGATTTCCGTCAAACAAAATAAAATACACTGTGTGAGTATTGCTTGAGACACCTACCGCTAGATGGCTATGTGAGACACACCACTAGTGTCCTTGCCTAACAGTGCCTAGCAGTGCCTGACTTTTTGCTAGAAGCTAACAATGTAGCTATAGCTGAACTTTGATCTACTTTAGCATAAAAAAAAAATTTGCACACTAAGAACCTGTGAACCACAATCCCAAACTGGCGGTTTAATTTTGTGTGTACTGAATTGTTTACCTAAAGTAAACTTCTTTGACTTTTATGAACATCATGTCTTTTTTTAAGTATTAGTTTTTCAAAATTATACTTTAAAAAAATCGCACAGTATCGAAATATATTGCAATATATTGAATCGTAACCCATGTATCGTGATACTTATCGTATCGCCAGATTCTTGCCAATACACAGCCCTAGTGTACTTCTACCTTTATCACAGCGTTTCACTTGTTAGCTAAGACAGATGTCTTAGCCCACTATGCAAGTCCCCCTCAAGACACGTTTTAAAGTCAAATGGGAATAATAGATTCAGATTTTTAGGGAAGTGCACAGATATTCCAGTAGAGAATAGGGCTGTCAATCTTCCTCTATAATACTATTCGAATTCCATTTGTTATTTTATTTAATATTCGAATAATATATGAATATTAAATGCTCAAATTCATCCTGTTATTAATATTTACGGTATTACACAGGCTTATGGATCGCCAATGCCACTATCAGCATGTGGTTGTTGTTACACCTTCTGTCCACTAGAGGGACAACTAACATTACAAAACAAACTTTTGAAAACAGGCGATCGCTTTCTTATTAACAATAAAACAGCGGGACAAAATGAATGACTTTAATTTAATGTATTTAATTTAACTCTAATGTACCTTGGCTCAAGCTCGTGAATAATTTAAATCCAGACCCCTGTGTGATGTTGATCGGTCTCATATCTTTACATTTGAACCGTGTCAGTTTGTCCGTTATCGCCTGGTGGACAGCTGGAAAGCCCTGTGATGAGGAGAGAGGCAGAAAAAAAGTCATTCTTGCCCGTTTTTAGCGGCAATTCTTCGGACAGATGGCCTAGCTTGTCAGGGTGTACCGTTGTCAGGTGTGCCCTCAGGTCGCTTTCCGCCATTTTTGATAGTATTGTGATGATGATACCGCGTGGATGTATGTATTAAGGGAACGTGTACGATTGTGATACGATTAAAAAATGTTATTGTTCATCAGACTAAACAAAAGCATTTCATTTTCACATGCGTGTAGGCCAAGGCGACGAGAAAGGCAAGACTGCATATAAAACATTTAAAAAATTCATAAAAAAAGCAATATTCGAATAGTAATTTTAGCATTCGAATAGAATTGATTTTTTTAATATTTTAATTATATTCGAATTTTGGAATTCGTTCCAACAGCCCTAGTAGAGAAATGTGAAAACACCTCTCTAGTGCCAAACTTTGCACAGATACAAGTCAGTATAGTGTAAGGTTCAAATATTTTCGGGGACATAGACATAAGAAAAACACATTTTGGAGGGTGGAGGGGGATCTTTAAACTTTGTAGCATTAGAACATGCATTTAAACATATCTGCATGTACGCAGGAGTGAGACAGCCAATGAGAATTAGAAGTTGATAGCTAATGAATGACCCAACACAGTGAAATCTAAATAAAAAAAGTTAACAAGTTGTGATGTTTAGGTCAAAAATAGCAAGGAAGCCTTATTAAAAAACTGAAGGGAAAAAACATAATCTTATTTTGTTGTTTGGTCTTTTAAATATAATGTGCACGGTGGTGATTGCTCTTTTAAACTCTTATTTGACGTTTAGCCTCTCCAAAGTATTGTTTTTAGTAAAACATCTGCTCCTTCCCTGCAGCATATTTTCTCCACACTCATTTTTACAGGGTCATCTTTGTCACTTATTTCAACCACATGCATGCCAACATATGAGAGGAAGTATCAGCATCCAGGTATGAATCACATTAACAACACATATGCGCTCTTGTGGTCTGTGTGTGTACTCTGGTATGATGACAGCCATGCTAGCATTCGTGCCTGCCTGCCAGGCTGACAGCTTGATTGACTCTGTCGTTGTGTCATTAGCATCAGCTTTACTTGTGACAAGAAACATTCAACATGCAGTCAACACACAAGGAGCAATGTGAGCTTGAGGGTGCGTTCAGACCAAAGCAAGCGATCAGGTGATTCGCTGCAGGGTTGTGCGACGGTGGGAGATTCACTTAAATGTCCCATTTTGTGGCGTCTTTGTTATTTTCTTCAACCCCCCAGTGTAGGGGTACCACGGATCACAAAACTCACGGTTTGGATCGGATCACAGTTTTGAGTCCCGGATTGGATCTATTTTCGCATCAGCACAAAATGCTTTCCATTTATCACTTAAAGAACTGTCATAAAATACAGCACATTCAAGCCGGGAGCGGAGTTCACTTTCCAGGGGAAAACAGAAGACTTTCACCCCGGAAATCATCGTTCCTTGGGAGTTTTATTTTTATTTATTTATTTTTTTGGGGGCTTTTCCGCCTTTAATGGACAGCTAGGTGAGAAAGGAGAGAGAGAGGGGGAAGACATGCAGGAAATCGTCGGAGTCGAACCCTGGACCTCTGCGTCGAGGCATAAACCTCTAAATATATGTGCGCCTGCTCTACCCACTGAGCCAACCCGACCACATCCTTGGGAGTGTTTTGATCCAAACCACGATATTTTTCCTAAACTTAACAAGTTGTTTTGGTACCAAACTTAACTGTCGTCGCCACATAACACTCAGTTTTTGTTGCCTAAAGTTAACCGTAACGTACGCCAAAACGACTCAACTCAACTCAAAGTCCCCTACTCTCGGGTACCAACTGCCGCTGATACACCCGCCCTCTACCATCAACTGCTGGTGCCTGTTGCTGATTGGCTGGAATAGTCTTTCGTGGCTCTTGCACTCCTTTCTGGTTGTTTTCCATTTACACAGCCAGGGCTGTGTATTAACACCAACAAAAAAAATTTTAAGAACAGAAAATAGAAAGCTATGGGACCGTGAGGAGATATTCACTGAATTTGACAAAAACTCTATTGGATTAACATCACTTACTATACCTTTAATGGTGCAGGATGCCTGTAATTTACAGCGTGCATGTTGAGTGTTGTTTTACATCACAAACCAAGTTTAACAGCGCAACATCCAACATGGTTAGAACAGTATTTCTCTCTATAAAACATATAGAGTATACCATATACCAGCATCTATCTTTGACTTGTTGTGTGCATAAGCAAAAAATTAAATAGAAATATTGCAAAAACAAACAGGCTCATGCACTCGGCACTTCAAAGTGAAGAAAGATACCTGAGTCTTGATGCAAAACATACCACCAACCACGCAAACTTTCTCCTCTCCCTCTTCCCGTGGCTGTTCTCCATCACCTCCAGTATTCCAGCTGAAACACTGCTCAGCTCAGAATCAGTGTGCTCCTCCACACTGACCACATATGCCAGAGGGGAGGAAAAGGCATGGGGGTGGCTGTGATCCATCAAGTACGACAGCCGTACAGCCCACAGACACAATGTTAGTTAAGATGACAGAGTGCTGTGGAAGTGACGATCTCCATCCCGCGTCCTGCCACTGTTTCAGGCCAGTGACTCTGTATCAGGTTTGGGCTATTTGCTGTCCCCCTGTCAGCTTGTCAGAGCAAGGTGGGCTGGGGATGTCCTGCGGTCTCAGGCAGATACCGTGCAATTGTGATGACAACGGCTCCTATTACACCTTGACTATCTATGTTGTGTTCTGGACTATCTGGACAGTGTTAGGATTTGTTAGATTACTGTCCTCCTGACAGATAGGAATGGCAGCTGTCAAATATGTGGCCCCTCAAAACATTCAAACTGTGGAGTCACAAATCAGATAAACAACAGCCAACAGTTTAAAATAATGACACACTGTCAGTGATCCCCAGTGAAAGAGGTACAGAGCTGCTTGGGAATTGATAAACTTTCATTTTATTTCTGTAACATGCTGCAGATGAAACATGCCTCTAAACTGCTGCTGTAGTTTGTTCAGGCTGGTGTTAAAGAAAAGCTGTCAGGATTCTGTCTAGAGATGGGTAGTAACGAGTTACATTTACTCCGTTACATTTACTTAAAGGTGCTCTAAGCAATGTCGCGCGTTTTTTAGGCTACAATCACATGTCACATACAGCAAACATCTCCTCACTATCCGCTAGCTGCCTGTCCCCTGAACACACTGTAAAAAAACGCGGTCTCTGTAGATAGCCCAGGCTCCACAAACGCCAACAAAAACAAACTGTGCCAACCTGCACCATGAAACATAACCAACAGTGTTCCAGCCAATAACCGACAAGAAGGATTTGGGGGTGGGGGTTGAGGGGTTAGTGCGCGGAAGGGATGGGGAGGGGACGGGATGAGGAGGAGGGAGAGGGAGAGACGAGCTAGCCTCCGTTTTGTTTTGGTCCATTCATGCCACCTGGGAATATCAGGGACCGCCCCCGTGATTACGTTGTTTTTCCGACTGCCAGCGTTCACGTGCTTCACTGTGTATGCGTGTTCTTCTTCTGTTATATTGCCGTTTGGCATAACAACTTGTTGCATAACTGCCACCAACTGATGGGCGTAGCCGAGAGCATCAGGTGTGTGAAAACATGGAGGCCACAATAACAAAGATTTGCTGCTGTTTTCTTATGCGAGCGCCTACTTGACTTGAATTGGTTTACTTGTTACTGGCAATAGCACACAACTTTTATAACTAATTTAAGTTACTCTGTTGATACCAATGGACGACTACAACCTAAATCAATAGCATATTGTGGACGTTGGCAAAATAAATTACATGCATGCGTGAATTTTCTATATTTAGGAAAAGTTTCTCACCCTTCAACACATTTGAACGATCATCGGCCATGTTTCTGTACGTCAGTTGTCAACAACGCGTCACCAACTGGGAAACTCTGTTAGCAAATTCTAGCCCCAGTTTCCCACCTCTGATTCCCACATGAAGTGAAATTAAATCATGAAATGATGACGTTTTCACTGGGAAAAATGTTTTTCCATGAACGCACGGTTTGACAATACTTCGAACGTCAACAAGAAGTGACGTCACCCAACATCGCTTGGAGCACCTTTAAGTGACTTGTTTGAGTAAATTGTACTTGTCAGAGTAGTATTAATGCAGCATACTTTTACTCGTACTCAAGTAGATTTTTATAGAAAAATCATGACTTTCATTTACATTTACTTACATTCATCACGCTACTTTAATTGTTTTATTATTTTATTCCTTCATGATCTGTAAAGAGGCAGGTGGTCAGCTGGTCCCAGGACTGCAGGCGCTCGCAGCCACACCTCCACATGACTCTGTTGAAAGCAGCATGGCTGAAGTTACAGCAGGAGGAACGTTAACATTATGGCTGTGGCTGCCCGGTCATAGCGCAAGCAGCTAACAACTTAACAGCGCAGAGTGCAGCGGGCTCCGGTTGTGAAGGCTGGTCTGAAGTCAGTATCTCAGAGAACCGTGCTGACCCTGAGCTGACAGAGAGCAGTAAGTAGAGCTGCACAGATGAATAGTTGTCAACTGTTTAATTAATGGCCAACTATTTTGATCTTTTGAGAAGAAATTGTCAAAATTCTCTGATTCCAGCTTCTTAAATGTGAATATTTTTCTGGTTTCTTCACTCCTCTATGAAAGTAAACTGAATATCTTTGAGTTGTGGACAAAAGAACAAAACGTCATGTTGGACTTTGGAAAACACCAATCGACAATTTTTCACAATTTTCTGACGTTTTATAGACCAAACAACTCATCGAGTAATCGAGAAAATTATTCGACAGATTAATCGACAATGACAATAATCCTTAAGGCGCTGACAAACCAACCTGATAATCGGCTGTCGGACAGTCTGGCGAGGTCGGTGACACGAGTCTGTTTGGTGTGTTCTGTGCCGTCGTCAGCCGGAGGAGCCGTAGGCCTTCATTTTGGCCGATTTGACATGTTGAATCGGTGGGTGGGCAGTCGGACTCAATGGCCCATCTGATTGGTGGAGTGCTAGCCCCTGACTAGCGAATCAGTGCACTTATGTTACAACACTTACTGGAAATGACAAGCGGGATGAGCGTGGCGAATGCCTCTCAAAATCTGACGAAAATCTTTCAAACTGACCTTTGTCGATCAAAAAACAGACAGATTCAGCAACTGTATGGCCTATTTCTCGCTTAAAATGTTTTCAGAAACACGTTTCGATGAACTATTTTCGTAAAATACGAAATAGTATTCCGAACGAGCCGCCATTATGGTGGCTTTGAAATTCGGGAGAAGCCAGACCCACGTGACACGTTCGTCATTTCCGGTTTTCATTTTTTGGGCGACAATACAGATTAGCGCTGCCTGCAGTTATGGAGACGTATTACGCCTCACGCACGTGCAGAACGTACAGTCAAGTCGACGTCGCTTCGGTGTGTTCCGAGGCACTTTTTGGACCGACGGGAGCCAAATGATCAGTCCGACTGCCTTTTCTGCCGACGGTTGGCCGTCGGGTTGGTGTGTCAGAGCTTTCAGTGGCAGCCCTACAGTAAATGTGTCTGTTGTGTTCATGCTAAAAAGGTGAATAATGTATACACACAGTATATCTTGCTTCAAAACTTGCTACTACTACTCCTGCTTTCTGTCGTAATGTAAATAGGAAGGTTCGCTGAGAGGAAGCCTCTCTTTTTGCAGGAACACCCTGATCACATTCACAAAGTTACTCATTTCACTAGTCATGCTCACTGCTGTAGCCTGATGAAGAGAGACAGACAAGTAAAGACCAAATTGTGCAGGTGAAAAAAAAAAAAAGACAAACTTCTTTTGTTTCATGTGGACATTACTGATATAACGTTTCAACCACAGATGGTCTTCCTCAGGTCAAAGTGAAGACGTGAACACACCTGTATTTAATAGGTAATTAATGATCACAGCATTATCTCCTAATTAGCCTGGAAGAGTCATCTGATATGAGACATTTTCAGAAAGATTTCTCTAATCTGACTGCCTTCATGTGATTGGAGAGACGTGGATGGGGGGGGGTATTAATGTAGTTTGTGATCACACTATACAGACTGGGAATTTTGTCTGGTGTATATGTGGCAGGTTATCTAATTAGGAGATGATGACTTATCATTTCATCACATCACACATAAATACATGTGCACTGTATGTTCACTTCGTAAACTTTTATCTTAAAATAATTCCAGTCAATGCCACATAATTGCACTGTTTATTATTATTACTGTCGCTTCATTTTTCACATGCCTTTTAAAAATTGTTTTATTTTCTAAATTTGTTTATTTTGTATATTTGTAGTATATAATATTGTAGATTTTACATTGTTTGGCATTCTGTGGACAGCAAAGGAAGAATTTCATTATACAGGGAAACATGTTTCCTCACTGTGCATATGACAAGAAAAACTTGAATAATACACAAATAAAAGATTTGAGTGAAAAGACAATAGTGTAACCGTGTGTTTATTTTGTTTTCATTTCTTAAGTTACTACTGAAGTATTTCTTTTAGTAAATCATTTTGTACTTGAACTCAAGTAGTTATTTTAATGACTGCTTTTACTTCTACTTCAGTACTTGCTTTTGCAAAGTAACTACTTTTACTTGAGTACAGTTTTTGGCTACTCTGCCCACCTCTGATCCTGTCCAATCCTCTCTGACACACCACATCCACAATGACACTCCTGTCTATGGATATAAAACTAGATTCTATAAGAGATTAAACAATATATTATCAACACCATCAAAGGATAGCTGTAGGTTATATTTCTTATTGCACAGCTAGTAAGCTTTACTAATTCTGATAATAACAGAACTATGGTAGGTTATGGGCGCAATGTGAGCTTGATCAGGTAGAAAAAGTTAAACGAGAGTAGAAATGAAAGAAGAAGAAAATGTGGTCAGGAAGTGAAAGTCTGATACTGGTAGGGTTGGGCATCGAGAACCTATTCCTACTTGGAATCGTTCCAAAAATTACGATTCCATTGGAATCGTTTCTTTATTGGAATCGTTTGGAGGATTTGGTTTTAAATTCGATCATCGGTTCCAAATTTAAGATGCTTTAAGAAGTTTTGGTTTCCGTAGCAACCAGGCGCTTGTTGTGTTGCAGCCATGGAGCACAGTAAGCGGCGCTCTAGTCTGGCTTTGTTTTACGCCCGGTAAAACTGCAAACCACCACTGAATCAAAATAAAACTTTCCTCTTATTTGTGAAATAAGCATGTGACCCGTTTCAACTCCACCCCTCAAAGAATCAGAATCAAAATTCGATAAGAACTGGAATCAAAAGGAAGAATCGGAATTGGAATCAGAATTGTTAAAATCCAAACAATGCCCAACCCTAGATACTGGTTATATCTGTACCGAGTTGAATCCAGACATGAAAACTGTCTGGGAGGTAGAGAAAAGTGAAGGGTATAAAGGGAGATGAATAACCAGGTTACTGTGTGTTCCATGTAAACATGGAATCATATCCTGAATATGATAACAAATACATAAGTGTTGGGCAGCTACTATCTGTCCAATCTGAGTGTTCTGTTGCATGACTAAAACTACTTTTGAACGTACACATGTTCCACCAAAACAAGTTCCTTCCCGAGGCTATTTTGCAGAAGCACCGTTGCGCCGTACGGCGCTTAGCACCGCCCAAGATGATTGTGATTGGTTTAAAGAAATGCCAATAAACCAGAGCACGTTTTCCTCCCATCCTGGAATGCTGTGTGGACTAGCCAGACCCTCCTCCACAGCTCTTTAGAGGAAGGTCTGGCAATGCGAGACTACTTAGTAACGAATAGTGTAATCTACAACATCATTAAGTCATAGTTTACCCAAGTTTGTTATCTAAATAAAGTCAGGATTCTCAGCAGGGCCATAATATAAAACTCACAGACTTTACCATGACCTTCGATAACTACTATAAGTCAAACTGCTTTCAAGATCTACAAATGTTATTCCTCTCTGGTTTGTTAATGATGTTTAACTGCTGAGAAAAGTTCTAAGTCTGGTTGAGTTGGTGGTGAAGGAAAGCATAATATTATATGTGAAACAAGTCAAATAAGTTGTGATATATTCCTGTAAATAGAACACATTCATCCACATCTCCAAAGACTTCGGAGAAAGTTTGTATATGCTATGCTTCCATTTCCTTGAAGAAGAAAATGTGTAGGAAAGGCTTATGAAGAATCTGACATGTATCTGATCTGATATGTAGCAACAATCTCCAGCTATGCTTGCGTTTTCCCATAAACTTGTGATTCACCTCTGTTTCCTTTGTCTTAATCCAATCGAGCTACAGGGAAAGTTGAACATTATTACCTGCCTCTTCAATCATTTATTGCCACAAGTAGACAGTTTTGATTTGTAATAACTTGACATGCCCCAACAATGCTTAAATCCAAACCGTGTCTGTGTATTTGTCAAAAGAACTGACAAGACGGGAGCAAAGAGACAAGTTGTGAGCTGAGTATTAACCAAACGTTACCTCTACCTTACCTTTCTCTATTTATTCCGTCTTTTTCCTTTACACCCCCCTCTCTCCGATACCTGGATGGGAGGGCTGGAGAGACTGGGAATGGGACTGGAGCAGAGACTACGGCTAATTAAATTCTCCAGACACCACTGGCAGGCATGTTGCTCTTCTCGCAGGGCTATTAATTTAGTTCAGCCCATTACGCTTCTCCTCCTCCTCCTCATTCCTCCTGTCCTTCTCCTCCTCACCCCCTATGCCATCCATCACACTCTCAGGGCTAAATAAGGAAGAGGAGGAGGCCTCAGTAAGTGGACTCACTCTGTTGTCTGCTATGGCAAACGTCCACTAAAATAAGAGAAATGGAAGATTTATGTGCGCGCACATGTATTTGAGAGGGACCATCAGGCAGGGCACTGAGGTCGATCCCCAGGAAGCAGCTAATGAAATGAGGTAGGAAGGGCTAGGTGAATTGTGCAATATGCGCGCGCACACACACACACACACACACACACACACACACACCAATGATAAACTCAGCAGGTTGTGAGTTCACAGTGGGGAACCTCAGGTATGTTGCCCTTCCCGGAAATGACTTCACTATTCCCACCTAAGTGTATGTATATATGTGTGTGTGTGTGTGTGTCCTATATAACACACATGAAGGGAACACAGCGTATAAATGTTGAAAGTGTGTAGGGCTGCTCGATTATGGGGAAAAAAATAATCACGATTATTTCGGTCAATATTGAAATCACGATAATTTAACACGATTACTCATTGACTTCTTGGAAAGATGTTGTAATTACTGAACTTAAAAAACAGTGGAAAAAGTTAAATAAATCAACAGTAAAAAAAACATAACTGAAATTTGCCTTAATACTTTTCCTATTTAAACTTTATTTTTTCATTCAGAACACAAGAGAAAATAAGAGTTAACTTGCAAAACGTAATGAGCTAAATAATTGTTTTTCTCGATTATTCTGTTTTTGTGATCATTGGGAGCCGAAATCATAATCACGATTACATTTTGATGAATTTCACAGCCCTACAAGTGTGTTGAGGCCAGTATACTGAGCCATACTGTAACTGTCCTGTTTTTAAAAAATCCAATAAGCCCAGTGAGTGTCAGGCACCTACAGCTTGATGGATACGATGCAGTTTGTTTGATCACATACTTACTGAAGACTTGTTGATCAGTGAGTGCTACACCAGTTATCTGTGCTAACACTTTGATTTGGATCATTTCTAATGCAGCATCGCATGCATGTGTAAGACTACAGAGACCATAACTGCTAATTCAATTTGTATTCTCCAGATTCCAGTGTTCTCCTGATTAGATATAAATACAGTACAGCAACCACTGCCTTTCAGTGTCCTTCACTGTCCAACAGCTGATTTAAAAGCAAACGTCTGTTTGCTGCCCCTGTGTTGGGAGTAGTTCAGGGTCAAATAATAAAATGTGACCAACTGTGTGTCTTGTATTGGGTTTATTTCTGTCGACTTATACTGATGGACCTTTTTCTCAGCAGACATTTGGAGTCGCAGTATAGCAGGAAAAGCACAGGTGTAATTAATAACACTTACGATGGCTACTGTAAGTCCCACCAAGTGTCTCAGTAAGCCGCTCAAGCGAGCAAGGGATAAAAAATATCAGAGGTCAGGAATTGGGGCGCCTAAATAGAATGCAGCAATTATTAATTAATGCAATTAATCACACCTGTGCACTTCCTGCTATGACATGCCAAAATGACTTCTACTATATACTTCTACTATAGGAGGTGATGGAACATTTTCACCATTATAGTACCAAAGCACAATTAAACTCTCAAAATTGTTTTTCTACTGCTGTAAAAATGTACATTTTCTGTAGTTATCAATGAGAGCTACAGTGCTCGTGCCAATAATAACACTGGCAGCATTACGGGTTTCAGGCTCTAATACACACATTCTGCTTAAATCAGCACTAAAGAGAAAATGACTGTGTATTGTGAAAGGGGGCGCTGGTCAGTGACAGACTGGCCATCTGGAATTTGGGCAAATGCCAGAAGGGCCACCCCCCCTATGGACCCCTATGGGCCACTACTGATAATTTATCTTTGGTTGATTTTGATAAGTTGTTTTATGCATGCAGCCACAAATATTCAAGATTGTACTGTAGCGTGGTGCGTGGAAAGATTCACTCGGAAGGCAGAGTTCCTAATTTAAAAATAGGGCCGGTGTGTTGCAAATTCCAGAGCCGTTTTTTGATCCCAGGCTGTCACTGGCGCTGGTAGTAACAACCCCACATAGAATTACCATCCGACAGTTCCCCGCAGCTATTCAGAGCATTTTATTGTCTTCCAGCTCATTGTTTTTGTTTTACGTGCACTACCTGCTGTGCACCAAACAGACAAAGTTAGCGACTAGCTGGTGAACACAGTGGTGCATATCGCAGCTAAAAGGAGCCAGATATTACCCACAGGAATTGTTGAAGACCCAAAGAGAGCCTAAAGATATTGGGTAGCCACAAACACTCGACTTAAAATAAATTCTAATGTTGATCCGTATCTGCTGCATGTTTAAATAGGTAACTGTTTGCTAACACATTAGCCATAATAATGTTATCACGTGGTATTATCACAATGCTGTGTTTACAGCTTATTGTGCTGCCCCCAAGTGGTAAAAAAAAAAATCAATTCATGCAGGTTTAAGAGAATTTTCATTAAGATCAAATAAAAAAATGAATAATCAAAAACTAATTATTGTTTGTTGGTTGCTTGAACCCCACAGGTGATCATTAGGGCCCTGTGTAATGTTTCAGTTCTCTGAGGCTCTGGTGTTAAAACTGAAATACACTAAGAAAAACATGTAGGTGCTCTAGACCAAACCATCCTCTAAATCGTGCCGTATATATTATTTTATAAAACACCACAACATCTTCTAGCTTTAAGGCCTGCCAACTGGCTCTATATGCATTTTTCATTCAAACGATAAAGGCGAGCAGTAAGCACCTGCCTGAGTGCAGTCAACAAAACTCAGACATCTCCTGCAGGATAAACAGGAGACAAATCCGCTTAATAATCTACATTTCCAGAGAGAGAATTGCTGGAGGGCACAAACAGCCCAGAGCCTACCGGGAGGAAAAATAGAATTACTCTGAATGGTACACAGCTCTAAAAATATGAACGACTGGTCCGTCTTTGTTGTGTGTTGGAAAATAAAACCACTTGGTTCGTTCCACGTCACCCGTTTCCCCCTGCAGAAAACAGAGCTCTCTGTGGTTTTACAGGGGCAGCACACAAACTCCAGCAGCAGCGAAACTCTTAAAACTCATGGACATAGAAAAGGGGCCTATATTTATAACCCATATTTAATTGTAGAAAAACACACGGCCAATTCTAGCCACATGGGCTGAGGCTGTAAGCTGAGCTTGCATTGTGACTGGCCTGTTTTCACTGGGGCCAGAGCACTGGCAATGGAAACCTAAAGCTGGAGACAGAGAGGGAGAGAAAGAGAGAGAGACTATAGGGAGGGGGAGAGAGAGAGAGAGAGAGAGAGAGAGAGAGAGAGAGAGAATCAGCGAGGGTGTAGATAATGAATGGAGAGAAAAAATTTGATTGAACGAGGGAGAGTGAATAATGAGTGAGAGAGGGAAAGAGGAGACTTTTTTTTAAAAGCCTCCCTCCATTCTGTCCTCCTTGTCTTGTGGTGCAGGGTTATTTTTAGCTACGATGGGGAGCAACACGGTGCTGTAAAGGCAATCATTTGTGCTGCGGCACAGTCATTGCTCACCGCGACATCTCTGTCACAGCAAAGGAAAGCCACACACACACACTACAGTTCAACAAGCATGTTTTTTAGGACTGGTATCACTATCAACACCTCTGGATTGAAGCCGGCAATATTGACATTCCTTCTTTAGGCAGCCTTGCAGATCTTCACATGAGCATGACATCCAGTTAAAAAAACATGTACAGTTGCCAAGGCCCAGCTTTAAAACTTTTCCTTCCCTAAAATGTGAATTTTGCTCAAAACTAACCCCTTTCATGTCTTGCGGTGGTAAATATACTGTATTTTACACTTGGCGGGTTCACAAAAGGTCAAGTACCTTACTTTCAAGTGGTTCCCCTTTTTTTTCGCACTGAAAACATTCTCCGATGGCAAAGCGTGCATGCATACCCGCCAAAGTGTGTCATGTCAAACCAATAATGTTGGGGATTAGCTGAGCACTTGGAAAGACACACACACACACACACACACACACACACACACACACACACACACACACACACAGAGGTGTTATTGTGTAACAGTGTGTATCATGAACCACATGACAAAGCTCTGTCTGTCCATTACAAGGACCCCTCACCATGTTGTCCAATCGCATTAGTGTCTCTCTCACACACACACACACACACACACACACACAGTGTATTTCCCAGTTGACATTTACCAGGTCAAGGAGAAAAAACTCTACCATGGCTTTGAATCAATAGCTCCTCTTAAAGAAATTAAAACATATTTCATTACACATTGCAGCTAATAGCTTTTTCTTCTAGAATCAATGTTCATATGCCACCTGCTTTTCTATGGAGAATCATTTCACTTTCCATCGGCCTCTTTCGGCTTACAGTACAGTGTAATAAAGTAATCACATCATGTTTGTTCTAAATCCTGAATGTGATCTTTGTGACCCCCCCCATTGAAAGAAAAAATGGCTTTATGAACGACTAATTAGCTCATTGACGTTTGTTACTCTTTTTACAAGTGGTAAGAAGAGCCATCTCCAAGACAACAAGACTCACTAGAATTAAAATAATGACTAATTACAGCTTTGAATGCATTGATATCTCCCCTCACTAGTATATGGGGAGTTACAAAAGTCTATGCTAATTCAGCAAGTACTGTATCTTTCCATGTTGGATGCCTGGGGGCACAAACTTGTCAAATAATGTAAGGGGTCTGTGATAGAAAAAAGCACACTGTGAATACTGCTGGGAAAGAAAAAAAAAAACGTGGAAAACACACAAAAATCTCTGCTTGTTAATATAGTATGACTCAGGCCTGCATTACTATGCAGAGTATGGGATTATGGCAGCCAACCCAGTATATTCCTGGACAGAATATATAAGTGATGGGAAGTATGCAGCCAGTGATTGGAAAGGACTGGCATACTAAGGTATTATATTATCAGCTTAAAAGGCTGTAAAGCAGCACTTTTGAACTTTTTTTTTTACTTTTTGAAGGAGACTAATTAGGCATACAGAAAGAGGAATCCTACAGTTAGTGGAGAAGACAGCCAACAGGCTTGGCTGCAACAGTGCTATGCAGGTGGTTTTTGCATAACATAAGAACCCTTTACACATGGCAAGGCAATTGTAAATGATGTCTGACTGGTGAAATGCAATCAGACATATCCATAGGATTTATTATAAATAATGTCACCCACATGACAGATCTGTTTTAGGTAGTTTGAAGGAAAATATGAATGTATGTGAGGCTTCATTCATTGCAAGCTTTGCAGTGGAACTGGGTGATGTGGTAAAGTCACGATATTAGAAGAATATTTGACACAAAATGCAGGCACAATAACATACACAAATATTAAAATGGCATGACACCAAGCTCTCGTACTGTATGTGTAAACCAAGAACATGAGATATCATCACGACACACTTCCAAGACAATAAACAATAATTATTGCCCAGCCATGCCTCCCAGTGCTACATCTACTGGATCATTTCATCTCCCGAGACACAAAGTTTGTTCCTGCTACATTCCCGGTGACCAAGAGTAAAGTGGCTTAACAAGACGTCAGAAAACGATCATCTGCTTGGATTGTTATTACTGTATCGATTGACATTTTAATAAGAATAATGTTAGTGTTTCTTGTGTCACATTATTTGGAGGGTTTTAATATGGAGATGTTTATTCTTACCGGTGATGAGCTCTCGAACCTCCATGTCATTGGTCTTCCTCAGCAGGCGCACGAGGGCTGGGATGCCGTCACAGTTCTTGATGGCCACCTTGTTGTCGTTGTCCTTGCCGTAGGAGATGTTGCGCAGGGCGCCGCAAGCCTTGCGGTGGACTTCGGATTTGGGGTGGTCCAGAAGCCCCACCAGAACAGGAATCCCCTTCAGCTGACGCACATCCTTCTTAATCTTGTCATTTTCGTAGCACAGGTGCTGCAGGTAGGCGGCGGCGTTGGACTTGACCGGGTCAATGGGATGACCCAGCATGGCGATCACCTCGGGGAGGTCTGGGTCACGCCAGCGCGGGTCTTTGCGGATGCTGTCGATGGACGGTGAGCGCCGGCCGCCCATGCGGTCCAGACTGGCCATGCTCCCCCTCTCGGGCTGGGCCAGCGGCGCTGAATACATGCCATGGATGTAGGGGTGGCGCTCATCGATCAGCTCTGCCTCGATGGCTTCGTCTGGGTACCCTCTGGAAGACGAGAGGAGAGAGGACGGTGAGGACAAAGGGGAGATGGACGAGGTAAATGGAGGGTGACTCAGACAGATTTGTCTGAGAGAAGAATTAGGCAGCCGGGGGAAAGACTTTGAGAGAAGCCAACTGAGGTGAGAGCAGTTGACTAATGAGGGGGGGAAAGAGAAAGCAGAGGACAGGGTGAGAGAGAGGTGAGAAGATGTGGGTGATGGAGGATAGAAGGGAAGGAGTGCAGGACAGAGAGGGAAGGTGACGTCTGCTTCGGATCTGTTATTAACAGGTCAGTCAGAGGGACTGTGGTGGCAATTCCCATTCAATAAGAGTGATACGCTAAGCAACATTCCGCTTAGTATTCCTCCCTGTCAGGTGGTAGCAGCAAACATGTCAGTCATCAGCAAACATAAAGTCTTAGCGAGAGTGATTGAGAGACAGGAAAAGATTGCACAAAGAAAAAACAGGCAGTTCACAAAGAAACAGAGACAAAGGCAACACCAAAGGAAAGGCTTTAAAGGAAAGGCTTGTGAAGTAGTTTTTTTTTTTTTTTTTAGGAAGCCACCATATAGAGTAGAGAAGGGATTTGATGTCTTTTCCCCCAGGGGACAGAGGAAAGAGCTGTACTGTCCCCCCAGGGAGGACTATGAGCCCCTGTGATAGCCCCAGGGCTCCCTCTGCTCATAGCACCGAACACTAGCATGCAGTTGCTAAAATGTTAATGACCATCTCTCTGGGACTTCTCTGCTAGCATTAGCCTCATTAGCATCACTACTGTTAGTGCTGGGGGACTGCATTGAGCTCTCATTTTCAGTGACGGAAATAAGTTTAGTCCTCTGGGGTGGGGGTGGGGGGGGGGGAGAGAGATCAATGATCTACACTCTGTTCTCTAGGGTTCTTTATTTCGAAGGCATTCTCATCAATTCTCTATGGGAACATGGGTGAAAATATAGTCACTTAATTCCAATGACAGATCAAATGATTGCTACTTGCATCAGTGCAGGCGACTTATTTTACTTAAGGCGCTTTTATCATAGCAACGATTTTTCACTTGTTGGGCCAACTCCGAGGATAGAGTCAGGGGAGTAACATGTTACCCAAGAAAAGTTGATAAGATTTTTTTTGAAACTTGTTCCGCAAAAAAATCTTTTTGAACACGTACCACTGAGTTCTCCAAAAGGATGGTAGAATGTTTGGTTGGGAAAAGTTATGACATGTGGAGAGGAATTTAATTAGGGTTGTGTACTTATGCGCAGCCTTTATCATCCCCCCCACACCCCACAGCTTCAGACTTGTTTATCCTTGTTACATAATCCAGCTGGTCTCCTCTCACCATCTTTGATGTATGGTGGTTGGTGGTGCAACAAAAAAAAAAAATGGTGGCCAACGCCGGTGGTTGGCAGGGAATTCCAGACCGAGCTTTAATTTTAATGAGCTTTATGTTAATTATGTGTTTTTACAGTTCTTCCCAGGCATGCTGGGAAAGGATGGGGGGGCTCTGCATGCCATCTCGCCTCGACTCTGGTGTATTCCTCTGTTGATTATTCTTTTACACAAACCTCGCAGCAACATATTGGCTTTTATGGCACGACTTTGTGCATTTTACTGCCAGGGAAATCAATACTAAATGAACTGGGAGAAAAACTCCTGCCCGAGCAATGTAACGAGATACTAAATCCCCTATTCAGATGGATGGAAAGAGGATTAATAGAGATGGAGTGAGGCACCAATGCAGTTGAATACGGCCCTGTGTGCAAATGCTGCGAGTTAACCATGTTCAAAGAACCATGGTGCTGAATGGCAAACTTTCTGATTTATCATCACTGTTTATTCTTCTTTCAAAAGTAGTTTTTTCCAGCTCTGTGGAACATTTTGGAGAGCCACAAACCTCCACAGGCAGCCTGTAACCACAGTATGGAAGGAGTGGCCAATCAAGCCTGATTACAGCACATCATCATATGGAGGACGACTTCAGCTCTGAGGTTTGGCGACAATACTGAGCTGCATGACTGCAGTGCGTGGAAAACGGGGGGAATTTGCGTATGAGTTTGTGTGCACGTGCTGGTGGTTACTACATGCTTCCTTGAGATATGAACACACACTGCCACACTCGGAGGCCATCAACCAGCTTTCGATTGCTGTGGGATATTGGACATGACAAGGAGGCCAGAATAATCATCACCGTTGCATAGAGCTGCATACATAACTACCATCTCTTTCACGCACAGTATATCTCTCTCTCTCTTTGACTTTCTCTTTCATTATCTGTCACACTATGTTTCTTGCACACTCGCACGCACACACACACACACACACACACACACACACACACACACACACACACAGATGAGATGTACAGTTGTGCAGATCGTGGCTCGTTTAGATCTGGGCTGATGCGGCGGGGCTTTTGGCTAAAGCAGGCGTCGTGAGGCTGAGTGATGGGAATGTCAGGATTTGCATTTAAATTGGCGCCATTGTGTGTACAGGGAGGTGTGTATTCATGGGATGCAAAAGGGCTCTCTGCAGCCAGACGCGATGCTCTGAGCATTATTACAGCAGATCATTTTCCTCATGTTAATGGAGCTGCTAAATGTCCGGGCTATTTCTGTGTATCTGTGCGTTCATCTACGGTTGCGTGTGTGTGTGTGTGTGTGTGTGTGTGTGTGTGTGTGTGTGTGTGTGTGTTTGTTTTGTTCTGAGACACATAGAATAGAAGAAAAAGATGAACAGATACAGTAGATACGAGATGTATGCATGTCGGCAAACTCTATTCGCTCGTCTATTCATCTGGACTTTGTCACATCCTCGCTATTCTTCCTTCCCTTCATCTCCCGTCAATTACTTTCATCATGCTTCAATCGCGGCCGTGGCTGACCCTCTACTTCGGCAGGCCCATGAAAGGAGATCAGCTCAAAAGGATTCGACACTCGCAAGAAGATGTTTGCATCTCATATGTACACATTACATCTCTGCAACGATTATGAGCTTTTCACTGACTGCTCCTGCCAAGCAGATTGCTCATTTTAAATTATGGGCAATAATTGTTTTATGATGCACAAGAGTCTTTGCGGGACAGAGAAGAAAGAAGAGAGAATAAAAACAGCAAAGCTGGAGTGTTTATGTCTTGCCACTTTCTAATTTCGCAGGCTGTTTTGATGGCATTATCCGCTGCTTCCACTGCTTGTTTTCATTCAATTAAATGAGAGTGACATCACGTTGAAGTTTCTTTTATAATTTATGGGAAGCTTCTGAGAAACCTCAAACGTGACAGAGGGGAAGTATAATAATCAACGGAGTATCTGGCTCTCAGTGAAAGTCTCATAGCAGAATCGAGTAAGAAGGGGGATCACTTCTACGAGCCGCTCCCTACTGACATCACTGGATTAGAAAGACACCCCCCCACCCCCTCTCAATTAAGGGATAAGTGAAGCATGTGTGTGTTTACTGTACATCTGTGTGTGTGTGTGTGTGTGTGTGTGTGTGTGTGTGTGTGTGTGTGTGTGTGCGGTGACCCATGATTTCAGGTAGGCAGGTGCAGCAGAGCAGGTCCCCGAAGGAGAGATGAGCCATTAGAGATTGGCTTAAAGACGCCCCTGTAGTAGCAGAGTTCAAAAGCAGCTATTAATCACACTGGCATGAGGACACACACTGTCTCACTCACTCTCACACTCACTCACTCACACACACACACACACACACACACACACACACACACACACACACACACACACACACACACACACACACGCACGCACACGCACACACACACACACACAATAATATGAACGTGCACTGTCAGACACACAAACGATGGGTTGGGATGGGAGAAAAGGGAATAAGATGCATTCAGATGTAGACAGTGGGGGGGGGGGGGGGCCCCATTATCTGCAAAGCCTGAGTGGGGATAAAGGGAGAAGAGATGCCCTGCCCTTCCTACGTTCTACATTCTCTACAGCTACATGCTTGTTGCCTATGAGCAAGGCATTAATAAAAGGTAAATAATAATCTGTTTTGATGTAACACTTAAAGTGCTTTTGTACAGAAAAGAAATTACCACACGAGAGAAAACTCAGATTGGACAGATAGTCTAGCTAGCTGTCTGGATTTACTCTGCAGAGATCTGAGGAGCAGTTAACCATAGTCCTCAGAAATCCATAGAAAAGCAGACGGTATAGTATGTGCTCCAATTATTTTCACTTGACTATTACAGACAGGCGATAAAAGAAAAACCTGACTAAATGAGTGGAGATACATAATAAATGATTCCATATAGGTGTACTGCATATTAAGATCCCATCACGCCCTGCAGCATGTATAAACTTCAAACATGGTGGAAGAGGCTTCAGTCATAAAGACATCTGCATTTAGATCGACGACAAAGACATCAGTAAATATGTTCAGAAATTGTGACAAAAAGATATTCCCTCATTTGGTGTTTTGGTGGAGAATCCTGAGTGCCATGTTCCAAAAAGCATATGACTCACACCCTTTCCATACTGATGAAACCATGCAGTGACCCATCGTGTGTGGAAGCCTCTGCATTAAAGCTATACATTAGAGCTATGTTAACACTAAGATCCGAGAGTGAGGCACGCTCACACATCCAAAGAACTCCAGCACTGGTGAAATGATACATCATCATTCTCAACACGTGATGGGCTCCGCGGCGGTGACAAAATGAGTGCTTGGCGCCGATGCAGGAAGCCGTTTTAGTGCTAAATGTCTTCATTTTTGTCAGAGCATAATTGAGGGCTTGCAATGCAACGATAAGCTGTAATTAAACCACTTTAATTCCCAGATTCATCACAGCACTTTGGAGTCGCCACTCCCTTCTTTGGGAGAATACTAATCGTGAGTGCACAGGAGAGCCTGGGCATTCTGGGAGGGCTGATTGTAACCGTTCCTGGGAGAGAAAAAAATACCTATACTGATGTTTTGATGTCAGCTGATTTGAGTGCAGGCGAGATGGAGGAGAGAAGACCGAAGGAAATATTTTGTATTTATTTTATGCTGCAATTAGCCAGGCAGCTGTCAGTCAAGAGTGGCTTCAAACATGTGTGTTTGTGTTAGGGCATTCATGTTAGCGGCTGTGCGTGCGTACATGTCTGTGCGTCAGTGTGTGTGTGTGTGTGTGTGTGTGTCTGAAGGGTAGTATGTGGCTGTTAGGGCTGTGTTGTGACACATGTAAGGCAGGCTACAAATTGCTTGTCACAGCAAGCGCCTCTCACTAGGCAGATGGGGGAGTGACTCATTTTCTGAAGATGTGGATTTTTATTTTGTCTGTGTGTGTGTGTGTGTGTGTGTGTGTGTGTGAGTGATAGAGAGAGAGAGATACTGTGTGTGTAAGTGTCAGAGCTTTTCTACACATGCACATCAATCTAGGGCTGAAACGATTCCTCGAATAACTCGAATAATTCGAGTACAAAAAATCTTCGAAGCAAAATTCTTTGCCTCGAAGCTTCGTTAAATCAACGTAATTAAGGTTTCCGCACGGAGGATTATTACTGGACTATCGCTGGACACAAGACGGTTTATATACTGTCTATGCACGAGACTGACAGCCCAGATTACAAATGAAGGAAGACGAAAATAGCGAGGGTCTAAGAGAAGAGACAGGCGAGAGAAAAACGACAGAAAGTTTGGGATCATTTTAAGCTGCAAACATGCTACTACATCATCTCAGTAGAAAACATCCAGTGTACTCATCCATTCCACGGAGCGAACCCGACACAAGGTAGCTAACTACCGTCTGCTGCTCTCGTCCACCGCGCTGTTTTACACAACTAGCCTACAGCATGCTACTCTGCAAATAGCCATGTTTTACCAACAAGCTAAAACGAAAGCTGTCGGTTTGTAGTCTAACTGTTTATTAGTTTGCCAATAATCTTTGGAAACTTAGCTGCTGCCGGAGAAAAACCAGCTCCTCCCCCCAGCATGGCCACTTAATATGCACGTGAATGACGTCACCATGCCGGTGATGTCTGCATTCTTTATTCTTTCTCCTCACTGTGTATTAGCCTTCTGAAAATGTGTCCCCCAGAACAGTGTAGTTGAATAGCCCTGCTGTAAGCTTTGTACCGTCACATTTACCCTCTGGTTAGTGAACAGCTCTTTTGCATATCCAGTGCAAAGAGCCAGTGGAAGGAAGGGGGTAAAAAATATTAACATTTGGGCCACCAAAAAAGTACTTTTTTTAAGGGTCTTTTTTTGGCAATAAAAAATGTTGCTTTTTCTAAAAAAGGAAACAGGTTTCCTTTTTTTTAAGTAAACAGCAATAATAAATATTTACTAAAGTGACAAAAAATAGCTGGTGCAACACAGATGTCTTCTTACTTGATCATTTTATTACTTAAGGTGCAAAACAGTGACTAACGTTTCGATGTAGAGTTACATCTTCATCAGAGTCCTAGGAGAGAGTGGCCAATGAAGCCCTTAATAAGAATCATCTACAGGTGCGTAAGGGGGGCGTGTTAGCTGCCTGAAGATACACCCATCTCAGCCAAGGTGTTACACTCAATCAGTCATTAAAGGGCAAATGCCCACACACAGTTCAAAAATGATTAAAAAACAATGTTGATAAGTAACAATGTTGGTAACAAATATAAAATGTTCACAATACAATGGAAGTACAAATATATTCATCTTAAATACTATACTTTAACATATTTTGACTTTAGAGAAAGCAAGTTAAATTAAATTCTTCATTTAAACCTAGAGGTTCTAAAGTAACTTGCTTTCTCTAAAGTCAAAATATGTTAAAGTATAGTATTTAAGATGAATATATTTGTACTTCCATTGTATTGTGAACATTTTATATTTGTTACCAACATTGTTACTTATCAACACTGTTTTTTAATCATTTTTGAACTGTGTGTGGGCATTTGCCCTTTAATGACTGATTGAGTGTAACACCTTGGCTGAGATGGGTGTATCTTCAGGCAGCTAACACGCCCCCCTTACGCACCTGTAGATGATTCTTATTAAGGGCTTCATTGGCCACTCTCTCCTAGGACTCTGATGAAGATGTAACTCTACATCGAAACGTTAGTCACTGTTTTGCACCTTAAGTAATAAAATGATCAAGTAAGAAGACATCTGTGTTGCACCGGCTATTTTTTGTCACTTTATACCGTTTTTGTCCAGCCTTGGTTGCACCGGATTGTTGTGGTCTGCAGAAGCGCAGAGAACTTCCTCTTTTTTATCTGAATAAATATTTACTATTGCTGTTTACTAAGTATTTCTTACTAAGTATTTTTTATCCGATTACTCGATTAATCGATGGAATAATCGGTAGAATACTCGATTACTAAAATAATCGATAATTGCAGCCCTACATCAATCCAGAGACCTTTAAACCTAGCTAGCTGTGTATGCATGTGTGTACATAACCTCATTAAGAGGGGTCAAAACGCAAAACTCACACGTTGACAACAAGCAGGCAAACCTGGGTTTAGCGTCACCTTTGATCGTGACAAAAAAAACACACAAGACAGAAATACACAATCTTTCATGTCTTTCTCGCTTCTGCCTCTCGACTCCCTTAGCTCTATTCCTTTAGATCTGGCTTCAGGCTCAAACAAGTGCAGAGGACTTAAAAAAAATCCATCTGCTCCAGATCACTGCTCGAAAAAAAGAGTCACTAAGTCGTCAAACCCATTTGTTCCAGGCCTCCCTTTGGGCAGCAATGAAATGATTGGAAACGATTAGGAGACAAGAGTCCATTTTGGGATCTTATTGTTGAAGGCTAACATGCTTTTTTTTCTGCCGGCTGGAGCCAGGAGTTATACTCCTCTCAACAAAGGTTGCGCAAAAAAAGGCTTTGAGAGATGACTGACTCAAGGGTCCCTTCCTCTCCCTCCATCCCCTCTATCCTCCCTTCCTTCCCTCCTCACGTCTCAAATCATTCCCGCCTCTTTAACACTGACACTAACACTTGTTCACTATCCATTTCCAGCAAAATAGCAATAAAAGACTTGTTTTTCCTCGCTTCCTTTCTCAAGCAAGTTGCTCAAGGAGACGAGACATCTGTCTACTTGCCAATGGTGTAATGTAGTCTTTTTTATGGCGAGAGCAAAACAAGCATTCTTTATTCTCTCACATCTTAACAGGATGATTTCCTCTCATGACAAAGCAAAGCCTGCACTCATGCATATGAACAACAACTCACTGCCCAACGTAAAAATAATGACATGTAAACAGTATGAACTTGCACGCCTACACAAAAACCATTATCTCCTGCAAGTAGGCTGAATCCTCCAACACAATCTGTCAGGCTTTTAAGCATTAACACCTTGTGCTGATGCATAAAAAACACTGTTATGCAGATTTATCTGTGTAATATCTTTTGCTTAGGGGTCTAATAGCAGGCTGTGTGTTCCTGTTTAAAAGCAAACCTCTACTCTTTTAAGTTTTTTGCATTTATCCTCACCTGACTCGGGGCACATCACGAAGAGGTTCCCGGTGGGTGCGACCCCGGTTGGCCCCCTGCAGGGTGCGGCGGTTTGCAGTGGAGTAGTCGGGCTCCAGCTCGTATGGCTCCTCCTCTTCAGGGCCCAAGCTGCGGCGATCATCCTCCAGGCCATATGGCTCGGGCTGGAAGCGCTCAGGCTGCGAGCGGTTCAGATCCACAGTGCTGTTACCCATAGGCACCTGGGGCTGGGCCACATGGCCGTAGTCATCCTTACGAATAGGCAGCGTGTAGCTGTTCTCTGGCCGGTAGCTGTTGGGCAGGTAGGGGTAGCGCGGTGGCCGGAAGTTGACGCCGCGTGACAGGCTGCCGTAGTTGTCCGTCAAATCGGCGTAGCCATCATGCAGGCCGTAGTGGCGGACGTACTGGCTCTCAGGTGTCTCGCCGTATGAATCGTTGTAGGAGTTGTTGTAGGAGCGCGTCAGGGTGGAGGTTGCTTGAGGCGTGATGAAGCCTCCATTCTTCATGTAGCGCCGGTCAATGGAGTCGGTGTAGTTGCCTAGTGGAGACGAGCCCTCGGGCAGGGGCAAGCCATCGGGGCCTAGGGGCACCTGGCGCACTGTCCGTGTGGTCACTGTCTTCACCATCTTAGTCACCTGTAGAGGGGAACAGATACACCTGTCAGACAGCGTGGCATCACAGGACAGAATGATATTAAAGCAAGCCTATGTTTGGATCCAAACTGACGTGGACATGTCGTCTTCACGCTGCACATACACAGAAAACCATGCTGTCCACTAAACGGAGATATTTGTCTGATCAGGACACTGTGTTAGAATGGCACACAGTAAAAGAGGCAGACAAATAAACTGGATTAATGGGAAAAATGAATGATAACTTTGGTGTCAATTCTTGGTGTCAAGATTAAAACATGCATTTCAAACCTAACGCAAAGGAAAACTCGAACATTTGTGTTAATTCAATCAAAGTTAGTTGTACTCAATTTTTCAACCCTGCGAGTATTGTGGTGCATTTGATTGTCATCAAATTATGTTTCATAAGATGATGGGTTCTTGAAGACTCAGGCATAGAGGTGTTTTTAATACTGAAGTTGGTTGCAAATTATTTTCTTATCATTCAATCTAAAATTTAAATTCTACAAAAACATATAGTGGCTGTACTTAGGTAGGAACCTCCATTGTAATGGAGGTGGATACTAACTGACCAATTTTAAGGCCTGTGTCAGCAATTGGTGTCAGTACACATGCTTTAATAATCTGTTATAAGGCAAACACTGTCAGCTAAATCTAAACCAGAAATATTGCATATACACAGGAGCTGTCTTGGTACATTGAGTCTCCTGGATTGTGCTGTAACAGGGCCATCTTGAAGTGCTACAGCTCCACTGGACCTTGAATCCTTTATGTCCCCAAGGAAACAGGGCAACATCACACTCTGTAGCCGGAGGACTGTGACAACCAGACCTGCATGTATTCATCTCTCAGGCTCACTTCATCCTATAGCTAAATAAGTCTACTTCCTGTGCTGTCTCTGAGGATGTCTGACTGGAGAATTACAGATAGCTACCCCCCCTCCCCTTTCCCTGGGCTCTCTGCCCATACAGAAACCAATTTGCTGCCCATGGAATTCTGCTGTGGCCGATAATTGGCTATTTTGTCCACGGCGATAAATTCATCTTCAGAATTAATGAGGTTGATGAAAATGAATAGTCATCTGCAGAGATGCAGTTCTGATGCAATTTGTGTTGTGCCTGACAAGGTGTCGCAGAGACGTTCGTTCCCACTTGAGGAGTGCAGACGGCTGTTCCGATTTTCTCGGGGAAAGGAAGAAAAAGGAAGGAAAAAAAACCCCTGCTCCGCTCATTCCCACATCTGATGGGTTTAATTTTCGACACCAGCCCTCTTAATTGTAATACTTTTCTTTATTTTCCCATCAATGCCATAATTTAGATTTTAATCAGGGGCGAGCAAAGGCATGTTAACAATATTAAGAAACCACAACAAAGCATCAACCCTTGCAACAGAGTAGCAAAAGCACAAACAACATTTCTGTTGACCTAGGAATAACAAGCTCACTTTCATCCTCCTGGATTCATGGTGGTAAGAACCCAAACTAGGCTGTTCTGGTGTTCATATCATGGGTCCAAATGCTAACTCTGGGCCTCAAGGGGACTACAGGGGCCAGGGCTGAATGTCATACCCAAGCGATTACGTCGGCATAATAAATGTCATTTATTACATAACATTAATTTGTTAATCTGCTTTATTGACTTTCCTAAGAGATATAGATTCACAAGGGAACCGAAGCCTTCCAGATGGAAAATAATGTCAAAATGATTTTATTCATATCTGATAATTTCATCACCTTTTATTTATCATTATATTTTATTCTATTCTATTCTGGCTGTCAGAGCTGAGAGGAGAGCACGGTGACTGCTACAGTACAGCTGCCCAGCCTTGACATGCCCAGCTGCCTTGTACCAACACAGCTTTTTAGGCGATTTGCAGTGGCTGCAACGAGAGCCATCGCACAGTCTTTAAACACTCTTTGATGTACGCTCAAGTTCACAAGGCGTTAAACTGGTGCGCACGGAGAAACGAAGGGAGGCGAGGGGCCTGCGTTTCAAATAGGGCGTCTGAAATGAAATATGCTGAAGCGGGGTAAACAGGGCTAAAAGAGAATTGCTAAAATGGAGGAGAGTGCGAGTATATGTGAACATGTGCACATGTAGATATACGGTGTGCGTGTGTGTGTGTGTGTGTGTGTGTGTGTGTGTGTGCATGGAACGTCATGTCCGTACTGAAAAAGGGTTAGAAGCGACCGCAGGTCTTAACTAACCAAGCTGTTAAAAATGCAGGGAAGGGCAGCAGGCGTCAAACTGTCCACTTTACAGCTCTGTAAGACGTTTCACAACCTCTGCGGCATTCAATTTATTGCGAGTTAAATGGACATGGTGACCAGGGGGAAAGCGGGAGAGGATGAGGTAGCAACTCAGATTTTTAAGAGGCCTGTGATAGTGACGCTTGTGATTCATTTTCAGCCCATTTAAAGAGCAACTGCCTGAATGAGAGAAGCAGAAATTGTTAGTTTCTCCGCAATGTTAGAAAGTCCAAAGTGGCTAAATGTGGTTTCTCTTAAAAAGCATGATGTAAGAAGAACATCAGGGGAGAAGGGAGAACACAGCAAAACATCACACAGGGCTAGGCATCCTTTACTGGTTCTGTCTCCGATGTGCTGGGGGGCGAGATGGAGACCGGGGTGGGGGTCCGGGTGGCAGGCCTGGACTCTAACAAGTTGTCAGTCACCGTCACTGGATGATAGGTGCGGCGTGTGATGGTTTTGACCACTTTGGTCACCTAGAGTTGGAGGGATGGGTGGGTAGAGCTCTCAGTAACCTGCATTAGATGTCATTATGCATCCAGGTGTTTAGCTCTGTAATGCAGATAGTTTGAAAATGACACTCTGAAGCTACATATAGCTGTATGCAATCTGAGAGTGTTCTTGCTGCGCTCCAGCATCTTTTTCAAAGAGTGCTTGCTGAAGTCGAGAGTCTGTCTGAAATAAAAGAAAGTAATGCACTCTGAGCAGAAAATGTGTCTGCTCTTTATTCTGTTCTGTTCAACAGTGGCACCTCATTTTTCACAACAGCTGTACCTGATTAACTAACTCCTACAGTACCTACCCATGGTTGGCTCCCCAGCGTGTGCAGGCTAGGGAAACTGCTTTTATTTGTTTGTGTGGTCTGCCTCAACTCTCATTAGAGTTTATTGGCCTCATCTGAGCTCTTCCTCCGACATGACTAGTGTTCCACTTCCATTCAGAGAGTCCTCCAGCAGGAAGACAGGGCTGGATGATGGCCAAGGGAAAGCATGGCATGCTGGGACAGGAGGAACGGCCGTTGATCTAATTGACATGCGCTCAGACTCATTCGGGGTCCGGGCCAATTCACTATGATCGAGAACGTAAATAGAACCGGCAGTTAATCTGCTACTGAAAGGCAGTTCAGAGTTGTTTTCCAATTGTATTTGAAAAACCTTCTGCATTAACTGAATTTGTCAGCTGAAACTTACCCGGACCCCGAGCACAAACACTGAGTGTGCAACATCAGTCCAGCCTCTTTTCTTTCACATTCTCTCATATTCAGTAGCTCCGTCTTGATGCCAATTTCTTTTGGTTCCTTTCCCAGTATTCTAACAAGTAATGTTGCTGATACTAAATCAGCTAGAAACATGTTTACCACCGAAGAAAAAAGTTGCCTGCAAATCAGGAAGATGGAAGAAGCTTCCGTGCTTCATCTTCCAGCAGTCAGATGGGGCAGAGCCATCAAGGGAAAGGAGTGTGTTAGCATTAGACAGTAAGGCAAGACTTTGGTTCAAAAGAACAGATAAGCGCATAAATAAAACTGCGAGATGACGAGAAAGATAGAAAAGGAGAGAGGGTGAAAAACAACACATGAAAGTACTGAGTCGGAGAGGAGATGCAGAGAGGCCAAAAAGACAGAGGGAAAGTGAGGAAGACAAGGGGAGAGGTTTCTTTGGGTAAGCTCTCGGCTGGGCCTGGGTCCATTTGCCACCGCAAAGACGTTGGCTTCCAGAAGTTTACCCTGAGCATTAAACTGCCTTTCCTCAAAGTGACTTCCAGAGAGCTTCTCCCAGCAGGGTGGCGGCCCTGCTTTAAAGGAGCGTTCTTCGTGTTCCTCTTCTCAGCAGCAAAGCCCTTGATTAGTGTGATGTTTTACTGCACATGCTTGTGTGTGTTATCCCTAGGAAGGTCTGCGCATAAGTGCATAAAAAAATCATGTGAGTGTGAGCGAGTGTGTGTGGCCAATCCCCTCGCAGTAAACAGGCTGGAGGGCAATGGGCCCTCCCTGATGAGGGATTAGACCAGGCTTTTTAATTACAGTTTCACAGTCCCTAGAGTAGGAGCTCCACACAGCGCTCCCCACTCCTCCGGAAGCCTACAGCAGCAGCAGCAGCAGTTGAGTGTGCCTACGTTTACATCCAAATCCCAAGCAAAATGTCGCAATGTAAGCACATCTTGTGGAAAAATGTGGGAACAAAAAGGAAGAGCTTCCAACCCCCACCTGATTTGTTTTATTTTTCAAATGGAAATCTGGCATGAATTCTGTTGGGAATTCTTCTTCTCCGTGCACAGAGTGATGAATTTAAACTTAGAAGTGAAATGCAGAGTGTCTTCCAAAACCAAATGAACAGGCACACACTCGAAATACTTCAAAACCCTGACACCAAGAGGAGGACATTCTGGTTGGAGCAATTGCAGTTTACTGATGCCACTTGAAATGGGTTTTTTTGTACTAGGGTATTCGTAGTGGTAGCAGATTACTTTGGGGAGCCAATGTTAAAAAAAAAATGGTAATTCATACGGTAATTCATACCATTCAAAAATGAAGAAAAAAAACAAGCTATCACAAGGCGACAGCTGGCAAAAGACAAACTTAAATAAGTGAAAAGTCATTGAAATTATAATTTCCAACCCAGGGATTTATAGTGTCTCCTCAGGATGTAATTACAAGATTAAAGACACTTTCTATTTCATATCAACATTCGTACTTATGGGGATGTATAACATGTTATTGGTGCTCAGCAGTGGTATTTTGTACCTCCTATATTCTCAATGAGGGATGGTGTAAGACGTAATTTAATAGATAGAGATAATGAAAAGTAGGAGACAGAAGACCATGCAAAAGAAATAATAATTAAAAAAGAGAGAATGGGTCTCATCCCAGAAGGTGGAAGCAACAAGCAGTGAACTGAGAAGTACTGTAGAGTATAGACTGGAGAATTATTTAGCTTGTGATGAAGCAGACTGTGTTGCATACTGCTGCTGTAGCCTGCATGGGCACACATAAAATGGTAGCGTGGTGGGGAAGAAGCCATACTGGTATAAAAGTCCACTCACCTTCACGTTAGATGAGATATCCTTACAGAAAAAAAAAAAACAGAACACAGTAGAGGACGAATCAACAAAAGACGCTTTTAAGACGCACAAAACTAGGAGAACCCCTGGGGAGTTGGCTCCTAATAACACAATCATCAAATAAAGAAGCCATGAGACGGAGACGAAACCACTTTGGGCCCTAGGATTATGGGATTTAGAGTTCTTCAGGGTGGAAGTCTGGGAAAGGAGGTACAGTACCGTGCTGTTTGGAAGCGGTAATCCATAACCATAATTTGAAGCAATATTGAAATGGAACAAAGGCACTTTGGGGGGTTTTGCAGTTATGAGCTCAATGGAATCTCTTCACCACAACAGTGAGTCTGCTCTGAGGTGTCCTGCTCAGGTGTGATAGTAGGTAGCAGGCTGAATATCAGCTCTGTACAGTAGATTATATAAGAGCAACGCACTCTCATGAACGGGATCGTACAATATCGTACGAAAATGTACGCACACCAATTTGTATGATATCCTACGAAATTAAATGAGAAATCCAGCGCAAAATGAACCTAGTGGTTAATAACACGTGTACCGAGTCGACCGTTCTCTGGGATATGTTTTCATAATCGAATGTGACCAGTTTTAGAGCAAACTGCTAATTAGCTTATAAAGCTAGTCGTTGGGGCACGGGTAAAGTAAAAAGAAATGGCTATTTCTACACCACTAACAAGTCTCAAAATAGCACCACACTTCAACGGTAGCATAATGAGGGTCCCTACATGTAAACCAAAGCATTGAGAACTTTGTAAGTGTACAGACAGTTTATTGAAAAGATAGTTTAGAAAGACAGTATCGTTCACGTATACATGCGGGCGCCATCTTGGGAAAACAGTCACCAGTCTGACCAGTCGAACGACGAACGCCGTGCAACCAGTAACCAGTAACATAGCTCAAGCACGGCGTTCGTCGTTTGACTGGTCGTGACTGTTTTCCCAAGCGATTTCTTTTTACTTTACCCGTGCCCCGACGACTAGCTTTATAAGCTAATTAGTGGTTTGCGCTAAAATTGGTGACATTCGATTATGAAAACATATCCCAGAGAACGGTCGACCCGGTACACGTGTTATTAACCCCTAGGTTCATTTTGCGCCGGATTTCTCCTTTAAGCGACCGCCAGCTAGTCACGGGATACAGAGCTCCGTGAGTTGTCGGTCATATCAGCGGCCATTGGTCGTTGAGTTTAGCCGACAATAGGTTACTGGGAGCCGGCTACAGAGCTCCGTGAGCGCCCGGTCGTTCATTGCTAGTTGAGTTTAGCCGACAAAACTGGGAGCCGGCGCCGACAGTTAAGTTGAGGAACCAAAACGACTAGTCTAGTCTTTTGTTTTTTTCCAGGAAAGCAAACTCTGGCTTGAAAGTGCTGTGTTTTATGACCCACCCATCCATCCCAACCTCCTCCCTACGCAGTCTCCAGCTTTTCCATAAAGCATCAGTTGTCTTTGTACTTGTACTCTGCACAATGACAATAAAGTTGAATCTAATCTAATCTTAATGTGTTGCACACAGCAAAAAATACGTTGAATACATACGAAATACAGTGCTTTACTTTTCGTTGCAATATGTACGAATGTTTCATGAGAACAGCCTATTAAGAATCATTAACTCTATCTGCAGCTCACAGCTCATTTTCTACCTTTTTGTTGTAGCATTCAAAAATTGAACTTTTTGTTTAAGCTAACAGCATCTTACATCATTACGATCTGAAAATACTTGGTCAATAAACAGCCTGAAACTCAACAATTGTACATAAAGCTCTTTTTCTAGTATTTACTATCACTCGTTTTACAGGATCGGTGCCACCTCCTATGCACATTTGCGTTTTACCTTGGTTTCTGTGCGCCGTGTGGTGCCGTCATCAGAGGTGACCACAGAGACGTGGGAGGTGGGGGTGCCAGGGTCCTCCTCTATGGTGACCGTCTCCTCCACCACCTCCTGCGGCTCCTGCATCATAGCCAGGGTTGTGGCGTTGCTGGGGCTCTGCTCCTACACAGACAGGGGAGTTAAGTTAAGAGTTAACAGACAGATTTTCGTATTCAGTCGGGGAGAAAAACAGCACAACATGTACAGGTAATCCTCCATTAGATATACGACAAGATGGAACTTTAATTGGGCCACTGCAGCAACAAATTATATTAGAATACAGCAGAGAAAAATAGAGCATAAATAAGAACATCGCAAATGAAGGGTATTAAATATAATGCCACCCGCTATTTGCAATGCGACACTCGAGCATCAACTACAGAGGGATGTAAAGTGTGAAACACAGTACATGAATAATAATGTGGAGAAAATAACGGCACTAAAATATACTGAGATGAGGAGATATATGAAAAGTGCTTATATTATTTTTTTTAAAGCAAACTTGACGTGTCACTGCAAAGATAATGATTCTAATATACTACAAGTGATATAAATATTGGAAATATTTAGAACATACATTACTTACTAATTCACTTAGTCAAATATATTCAACTTATCAAAGTAGATCTCATTCTAAGTATGTACAGGTCATGCAGATTTGCATGTATTCCCAATCCAAAGAACCATTGAGATGCCCAACATCACAGATCATTGATTTTGGACAATTCTGCAAAAACCCGACATAAGTTCAATAACAGCATTTTTGAACAGTGCCAAAAGCTTGTAGTCATAAATTCAAGCTATATATGACTACAATATCTACACATGGCAAAATAAAGTATTACTTTTGATATGATTAAGGTTAGGCAACTAAACGTCTATGGGCTCTATCTTGCACCCGGCGCAGCGCAAAGCCCGACGCAAGTGTCTTTGCTAGTTTAAGACCGACGCAGTTGTCAATTTCCCGTCCAGCACCCGCGTCGTTTAAATAGCAAATGCACCTGCACCCATCTTTGCGCCCATGGGCATGCTGGTCTTACAGGGAGGTGTGTTCAGGTGCATTCTGGGAGTATTGCTATCTTGAGGCAGCGGGAAGTGATCGCACCATTGACCAACAAAAACCTGGGGTAAAGTAAATAGCGCAGAATTTCATTGTTATTTTAACAGCAAATTAGTAAAATGCGCCTAGGCTCATACACAGCGCGCGCACACTATGCTTGTTACACACACACACACACACACAAACACAGAGGGAAGTGCAGCAGCACACAAACATGAAAAAGATTAAAAATAAAAAATATTACAACGTGAAATAGTATTATTATGTATATCTATATATTTTATATTACATGTTATTATGGTTACTAGCGCTTTCACTTCACCCACGAGCAGATCCGTTTCTTCTCCTGGATATCACTCCTTCCATCTTAGCAAATCCTCCATCATAATATCAATGCTCCAAGGTACAAACGCACCTGGCTTTTAAAGGGAATGGGAGATGATCTCTGATTGGTTGATTGCATGTTACACCCAAAACACACCTCTGATTAATGAAGACACTAAGTACAACCCTTTAGAACCATGCGCCCGGTGCACAGACCCTTTTTTCTGCCGTTAAATTAGCAAAAATGGATTCGAAAGATTGTGGTTATGACAAATAAACTATGGTACAATTTCAGATTTCCACACCCTTCGCTAAATAACAAAGACGAAGTTCCACAGAACAGAAGTCTTGAAAGAGCACTCGCAATCATACATCTGTAAGCACACACACTCTTGACAATGCCTATATAATATACAAGAAAAAAAAAACAATAAACACATAGTTTTTCTACTTTGTTTCTTGTCCTGACAGAAGATTTATTTGGCCCTGATATTATATCTAAACACCGCAATGCAGGGTAGCTAGCAACTCCTCACCTCCTGAGACTTGAAATTGAGTTAAAGCCTCTTTCAAGGCAAGCAAAAGCCTGGAGCACTACTTTTGATTCATATTTTATTGGGAGGCCATGGATTTGAAGAAAGAGTGTCCATGGGTTAAGGATGAAAGTGAGTATAGAGTCCCTCCTATGTACCCAACCTAACCCTGTGTGAATGTGTGAGAAGTATGTGTTTCCTGCTGCACTTCCTGTTGATGGAAGATGATATGAAGTCAGTGGTCGGAAGGTGCAATGCCCTGGCATGGCCCGCTGCTTTGCATAAGTGTGACAACATGATGGAGAGGGGAAGGGAGGCCTTTGAGGCAATCATTGATAAACAAATTCAGTTCAGTATTGGAGAGGGCGGAGAGGGAAAGACTTGGAGTAGAACTGGAGTTTTTCTTTGGTTACACTTGAAGGTATCTACATAAAAGTGACATGACACTGTCATGAACGTGTCATAAACATTCTAAACAAGTCATACACGTTTATGACATAAGGCTTCTTTTAGTAAGTGTTATTCGTTTTTTGTCTTGACAAGTTATGGTTATGTTAGGGTTAGAGTTAGGGTTACGGTTCATGTGTCATGACTGTGTCATGACAGTGTCATGTGTTCACGACAGTGTCATGTCACTCTTATGTAGATACATTCAAGTAAAGTGTTACCTTTTCTTTTAAAGGGGAAAAAGAGGAAGCAGGGCATTGTGTACTTATAGTCCAGATAGCTGTAACTGACCTTTGAAGGATTTTTTCAGGGTGTCTGACGTGCCATTTTTAGTGTCCACTTTCTGTTCCTTTAGCTACGTGAGGGAAATGTAATTTCATTCATAAATGTGACAAAACACTAACCAATTTATGTTCAAAATGCAGTTTTTCAACTTACCTTTTGACCCCCATTAAACTTAAACCAAAGATAAAAGATCAAAGCTATGAAAAATAAAAAAAAACTCCCCGAGCGTCCCACCCTCCCTAATATCTTAAAAACTATTTTCAAATTCACCTCGAGTAGAAAAACAGTAAAAACCAGTGAAGCAAGCAGACTATTTTTGTCTTACCAATTACACCGAGCTGGAGGGAGAGACAGAGTGAAGGCCAAGGAGAGAGCGAGAGGAAAAGGAGTGTTCTCCACTGTGTTTACAAGCCTCATGGAGGGAGACTGCTTGTATTCTTCACATCTTTGAAGACACACTAACAAGTGAACTGTTCTCCATTGATTGGCCAACTCCTCTCAGGTTTCAAAGCCTCACACGGTCATTATTGATCTCCAGTCCTTCCTGCTGATCAGTCAAAAGTTTGCACTTTTTATGTTGAGGATCTTTTGGTTATGTTTAAGCCCGAACACACCAAGGTGATAATCGGCCGTTGGACAGTCTGGCGAGGTCAGTGACTCGAGTTTGTTCGGTGTGTTTCGTGCCGTCGTCCGTCCGAGGGGCCGTCGTCCTTCATTTTGGCCGATTTGACTTGTATAATCGGCGGGGTGGGCACTGCCGGCAGTTGGACTCAAATGACCTATCTGATTGGTAGAGTGCTAATCCGGAAAAGGGGAGCGGAATGAGCGTGACTAGAGTCTCTCAAAATCTGGCGAAAATCTTTTAAACTGACCTTTGTTGATCTGAAATGAAGACAGATTCAGCAACTGCGTGGCCTATTTCTCTCTTAAAATGTTTTCAGAAACACGTTTCGGTGAACTATTTTAGTACAATATGAGATCGTATTCTGAACGAGCCGCCATGACAGTCTGTCTTTGAATTTCCGGAGAAACCAGACCCACGTGATGCGTTTGTCCAATCAGCTGCCGGTTTTCATTTTTGGGCGACAATACAGATTAGCGCCGCCTGCTGTTATGGAGACGTATTATGTCTTGTCGCTTTGGTGTGTTCCGAGACACTTTTTTGACCAACTCGGGTAGACTGATCAGTCCAACTGCCTTTTCTGCCGAGGGTCGGCCGTCTGGTTGGTGTGTCTGCAGCTTTAGGCAACAAAACACCTTAGTTAAGTCTAGATTTATAGGTTCAAATCCTGACATTTGTTACTAGGGCTGGGTTAAAATAATTGATTCTCCAATGAAACTCGATCTTTGTTTGAGTGACCTGATATTGATTAATAAATTGTTCTTTTAATATATGCCTTTTCAGTGTCATGCAAGTCCTGTTCAGTAAAAAATACTTCAAACTAACTTTTGGGGGAGGGGGGGTCCGCATACAGTAAAGGGTGAGTCTGTGTTACCATACTTTATTTTTTATTTTTTTAAAGATTATTTTTTGGGCTTTTCCGCCTTTATTTGACAGGACAGCTAGGTGAGAAAGGGGAGAGAGAGGGGGAAGACATGCAGGAAATTGTCACAGGTCGGACTCAAACCTTGGACCTCTGCGTCGATGCATAAGCCTCTAAGTATATGTGCGCCTGCTCTACCCACTGAGCCAACCCGGCCACCTGTGTTACCTTATTTGTTGGAAATGTATGCATTTACCTGTTATGTCTGACAATTTGATACACATCATATTCAAGTTTTTGTTCTGCTTGTTCAACGATTGTTTGGTAAATTGCTCTTAAACACATTTAGAGAGGATTTGAATTGCTATTTTTATTCTCATTTCTTAACATTTTGGTGCTGGTGATTTTCCTTTGGGGCTGGCTAAAACCTCTTTGATGGAGGAGCCAAAGATTTCTCCATGCAGGAAAAACCCTGGATTTGGGAAATCATTGGCGATACCCAGCCCTATTTGTTACGTCACATTTTATTTCTATGGTTACTTCACTTGCGTGCGCTTCCGTGCTAAGTACATGACATAAGTATGCATGTGATGTAGAACGTGAATAGTTCCGTTTGTTACCCTAAAGTTAAAATAACTCGTTGACTTATTGTTTCTATAGGGACACGGACACTGGCCTCCTGGGTCACAGTCCTGTTTGTTTGGCTCAACCACCACCTCTCGCCCACTCACTCTAAACAGACTTTCTTGGTCTTGATACTACACTACATGAATTCATGCTTTGCTCCAGTCATATTTACTACGGCCGCTAGAGGGCGCCGCCTAACAATAAAAAGTACATATGCATAGGCCGTAATAAGCTGCTTGTACAAACAAGCTATGTGGTTGTTTTTCAGTCTCTATGCATAACCTCCAACCAAGAAACTGAAAACTTTCTCTATTTACCTGCTCCACTCTATCCAGTAAATTAGAGTTAATTAACACCCTGAACTGAGCTGAGTTAGGTCATTACGTGCGGAGAAAGGTTCCCAGGTCCCATTATTGGGGTTAATGATTGGGAAGGCAATCTGCAGCATAAAAAGAGACATTTGTTTACACACAACCATTGCTGAGCTGAGGAAAAGACATTTTGTACAACTGACCTCAGGCTAAACAGCACAGCTATGCTGGGAAGGGCCTTCTAATGCTATTCAGAAAAGGTCAGTGCTGATTAGTTGCCTCCAATCAACATCCTTGTTGTAAATGTGGCCCGCGGTGCTTAAAACAATGAATAACTAGGAGGGAACTCAGAGAGCATAGACCTCCGCCAAGGCATCTCACAATGTTAATGCAGTGTGAATTTTCCGGGAACTCATTTTTCTGATTATTCGGACACCACATGAAAGCAGCACAAATGCCCTATCTCGCGATGTTGACATAAGTGAAAAATAATTTGTGTATCCGGCCCGGGACACACCAACAAAACCAACACACAGACAAACCAAGTCGAAAACATAACCTCCTTGGCAATTTATAAACCGAATTTGCTGAGTGTGTACAGTACTAATTTAAAAATGTACAATGTTTTTAATATGTGGAAGTGAATTAAAGATCTACATTACCAATATCAGAATCAGAAAGGGTTTTTAACACATACAAGGAATTTGTTTTGGTGTTGTTGGTGCACGTCACACATTCTGTAGATGGAATATTAAACAATATAAGTATAGGTATAAACAATATAAGTATAAGTATATGTACACAGTATGTATTAAATTAAAAATAAAGATAGAAATAAGAAAATAAATAAAGAGCAAAAAGCATTACAGCAGAGAGAGAACAGTGGCATGAAGAGCCAGGAGTGGAGAGTCAGGGTGGTTTCCGGGCCTTGTTAATAAGGCTAGTGGCGGAGGGGAAAAAACTGTTCATGTGGCGTGAGGTTTTGGTCCTGATGGACCTCAGCCTCCTGCCAGAGGGGAGTGGCTCAAAGAGTTTGTGTTCGGGGTGGGACGGATCGGCCACAATCTTTCCATCACGCTTCAGAGTCCTGGTGGCGTATAGGTCCTGGAGCGGCGGCAGATTGCAGCCAATCACCTCTGCTGACCGAATGACACGCTGCAGTCTGCCCTTGTCCTTGGCAGTATTAGCAGCGTACCAGATGGTGATGGAGGATGTGAGGATGGACTCAATGATGGCTGTGTAAGAAGTGCACCATCATTGTCTTTGGCAGGTTGAATTTCTTCAGCTGCCGCAGGAAGTACATCCTCTGTTGTGCTTTCTTGATGAGGGAGCTGATGTTCAGCTCCCACTTGAGATCCTGGGAGATGATAGTTCCCAGGAAGCGGAAAGACTCCACAGTGTTAATTGTGGAGCCACAGAGGGTGATGGGGGCAGGTGGATACTGCCTTGTTCGGACACAGAAACGCAAGGCTCACTGAAAATAGGTCTTGCAGGTCCGTTGTTACTCATTGGCTGCCCGTTGCAATTTCACAGGTAATTCAGCGGCGTTTAAAGTTGAATATTTTGTCTACTTTTTACTTTTGAAGACTGCTAGTCGCATTCTTCCGTTGAAATATAAAGAAGCATTTCTCCTTGTGTCGTCTCCTCTCTATTTGTGAACACACCTTTAAAGACAGTAGTCCATTTGGCGTTCACTTGAGATGATTAAGCCATGTGCATGTGTACCAACTTGCATATTTGGCATGATTTATCTTTTCATTGTCTGTACAGAATGAAGCAGATACTGTGTATATGAACTCTTCCTTATTAAGAGAGCACAATCACTGTGAACGTTCCACGTCTTTGGCTCTCAGCTAATGAAATATGGACAAAATGAATGCCTGTGATGATTTATTTCTCAAAACAGCTATATGTAATAAAAGCAGCACCATCTTACACTAGTTAAAAACACATAGTGGACAGAGAGGCAAGAGGGATCCTTAGAGGCTCGTTGACAAACTGGCTTCCTGATCCAAGCCTGATGCGGTGTCTCTCGTTCATTTTCCTCTCGTCTCTGCATGCACTAAGTGAGAGAGAGGAGTTGAACTAGACATTACAGCCCCTAAATAAATGATTAAAAGCCGTCTGGCTGTTGGCTAGCGCGGCTGTCTACCGGTCCCGGGGGAATAACAGGCTGATGTGGAGTCGAGTAGACTCGCGAAAGCATACCCTTTAGTCAAGGACGGGAGGAGAGGAGCTCAGTGAGTTAATGGCTGACCTCAGAGAGATGAATGATAAAGTGGAAGGAGGGTACCAGAGAGAATGTGGTAAGGGAGGGGGAGGACGTTCTAGCACATTGAAATCTTGTGGAAATGGTTTGTATTAGCCAGAGAAATAGTGGTAACCTCAAGGTTGGTCAGGTGCAGTGGTGGAAGTATTCAGATCCTTTACTTAAGTAAAAGTACTTATACCGCACTGTAAAAATACTCTGTTACCATAAAAGTCCTGCACTGAAAGTGTTTCTTAAGTAAAAGTGTGTACGTATCATCAGGAAAATGTACTTACAGTATTAAAAGTAATCCTCACATTCTAGAAACTGGAAACGATCCAAACAGTTCTGTCAATCACCTAAGTGTTTAATGGTCTAATCATGTGTGTGTGTGTGTGTGTGTGTGTGTGTGTGTGTGTGTGTGTGTGTGTGTGTGTGTGTGTGTGCAAAAATCTTAATTTGTAAAGTAGCTAAAGCTGTCCGATAAATGTAGTGCAGTAAAAAGTACAATATTTCTCTCTAAAATGTAGCGGAGTAGAAGTAGAAAGTGGCATGAAAAGAAAAGAAGTACCTCAAATTTGTACTTAAGTACAGTAATTGAGTAAATGTACTTAGTTTCATTCCACCACTGGTCAGGTGAGCTTATGATCTGATGGTTGCAGACTCAGCTGGATCAGAAAAACTAGAAAAAAAGCCTTTCAGCTAAAAAGTAACCAGGGATCACTTGAGCAAAGTGTCTAAATGCACTTGTTCCCTCAAACAACAATGGCGGTATCAAACAGCATGCTGCGCAAATGTGCCAGTCAGCAAGAGTCAAATAAAGTCTGGATAAAGCGGATAAAAACATATTAAGAGCACCTGGGAAAGAATACAAAACACAAGCTTTTATAAACCCAGGCAAGCCTATCTGTTAAGGATCGGGTTTATCCAGAGCACATAAAACACATTTTCGGGTTCCAGAGCCAGAAAGAAAGCGACAAGAATGTTTGTCTCCTTGCCTAGCCTAAAAAACCCTGCCAAGATCTGGGCCCGACGGCTGATGAGGAGAAAAGAGCTCGCGAGAGCTTTGCCACTTGAATCACTTCTGTTCAGCCAGCTGTAGAGAAGAGACGGAGGTCTGAAAGAGGACAGAGGATTTGTACAACCTGCACTTTATTCAGTCTGGTGTGGGAGGCTTCGACTAGCAGTGTAAGGAAGGGGGCTGGTTGGTGGATAATGAAATCTCACCTTTCTGATTACACCTAGACAGAGAAGACTGGATGGGTGTGCTTGTACTTGTACTATAATAAGAAAGGAAAATGATAACGCTACTTTTGCTACATCACATTAAACTACATGAAATCATTGCATATATCAGGCCAAGAATGAAGGGACTTTAGAACTCGTGCTCTTCCATAACTCAACAATGTACGACACAATCAATGCCTCCAAAAAAACAAAACCCTTGAGAAGCGCCCTTGAGCAATCTCATGTGGAGTTTATTTCATTACAATAGGTCATGCAGGGACACACGGCTTCTTAAGAGCGACTAATCTGAACCGTAATGGATTGCCGTGCAACAAAAAGAAAAGGAGGATGAGGAGGAGGAATTCAAAGGCAGGAGATGAAGTGATACAGTCAATTAGCAGGGGCCTATCTACCATCAATCCACACCCATTCATCATCTGTGTTCAATAAGCTGCTCAGTGTTGTCTATGGATGGGGAGATAGAGTAACACGTTGGAAAAGGAGAGAGCGTACGCAGATAAGGGGCTTTCCTTCCCCTGGGACAGAAAACAAAACTTCAGTTGGAGTTAAGAGAATGAGTCATCCCTGCAGTAGGTGTTTAATGTGTACAAATAGTACACACATTGTATTGATGTTGTAGTAATAGTGTTAGTGCTAAAAATAGCAAAGTGGAGGAAATAGTTTTAGGGCCCAGTTGTACTGACTGAAATGTGTCTGTAGCAGTGAGTAGAAAAATGTCTTCATCAGATTCTTAAACTTTGAACAGATGTTTGCTGAGCACTTAACTTTTCAAGAGTATATTTTATCCAACAAAGTTCTTAATTTGACACTGACATATCTAGTGGTTAAGACGCATACCATACAACTGCAACGTCTCCAATTCCTTCTGGCATGGGACCATGTCCCACCCCTCTCTTGTTTCCCATGTTTCCTGTCTACACTGTCACTATAATAATAGTTTATTATTTATTTATTTATATTTAGTTTTTTAAATTGGGAAGTGATGATCGGATTTGAAACCAAATCCTCTAAACGATTCCAATGAAGAAACGATTCTACTGGAATCATAATTTTTGAAATAATTCCAAGTAAGAGTCGGTTCTCGATGCCCAATCCTAAATAAGGGCTGGGTATGCTATTTTAACAACAGTTCATATATGACACCTGAGTCTCTGTTTTAATACCAACATTTTTTTTTTTAATACCTTAGCTCGGAGCACGTGGACATGATTTTCTACAAAACCACTTTCATTTACCAAAAGGAGCCAAAGTTCTCAAATGTCTAATGCTGTCATAACAGTGAACTTAAGCTGCCAGCGCCTGCCATGCCTGTCACTTGACGTGACTGCTGCCGCCACTGCTGCTGTAGAGCATTTCCCAGCATCCACCTGTGAGTTTCCATTGGGAAGTCATCGTCACTTCTCATTCCCTGCTGTGCTGAATTTAGTGTTTCTTTCTGGGTATTGATGAGGTCACAGCCTAGACACTAAATATTAACACTGTACAGATTAACATAGTGATGCATACAATTTGAGCTGACTGAAATAAAATACAGTTTGAACTGTTATTAGCATTTACATCAGGAACCGTTTGACCAAAGAAGGGGCAAAAGGAATCTGAACGGGCGTTCAATGTCAGCATCTGGTACTTTGATTCCAGGTGCTACGCATTTTGGACAATACCTAAAATGTATTGAGTATCAGCTGAGCCCAAGTAATAATTAGGACCAGTCTTTATGATGTAAATATCAGCTTTTGCAAGTAAAATATTTATAATTGAGCTTCAATTTTTAAAACTAGTGGAGGGGGTTAAAAGAGACAGTGACAGCTAGAAAGCCAATCATCTACAAGAAATGATTTCTTCAAACAGCCTCACGTTTCCTGTTGTCAGTTATTGCAGGTACACATGAGGTCAACTTTCCATCTCACTCCTACACCACCTCAGTGAGCAGAATATAGATATTTATGTCTCAGTCTGAACACAGTGGGAGGGAGCCTGCGGTTACTTAGGGTTCAGTTGAGGCAACAGAACCTGTCAGATCGCCACCTGGTCATGCATACCGGCCTGATCAGTCACCTTCCTTCCTGATGCACGCACAGACGCACACGTGCGCGCACACACACACACACACACACACACACACACACACACACGCACACGCACGACACAAAACGACACGCTCAGTCTAAGCCTGACCCCTGTGCAGTGACTAACAGGATTTTACTCCGGAGACATGCCAGCAATCATTACATGGCTCTTACACAATTAATCCTCCAGCAAAGATCGCCTGGCTAACCTTGGGTCGTCCAATTTCCCATCAGCCCCTTCTGTTTCTACCACCTGCCCTCTCGGCAGCTCTCCACGGCGTAGAATCACATGATGAAGTTCAATAGAGAATGAGCGAGGAAAAGGGAGCGCGTGAGAGTGTAGTGCAGGAGGGTGACCCGTCAAAACCAACTGTGAACTGCAGCCGTGTGATCCAAACATCCAGCCAAAGCAAGGTTTGTTTGTGGGATGAAGCAGAGGCAAAGGGGAAGTCAAGTAGAGGAAGGGGAACTAAAGAGGCTGACAATGCGTGGCACAGGCCCAAAACAGCATGCTCTCACAGCCTGAAAAGAAGAATGGGGGGCAGCCAGGCCTCATCTCAGTTACAGCCAGGCCAGAGGTCCCAACTCTCTCAATGATTGGATGTCCAGCTGACCTGGTGTTGGGGGTGCATGGTGGTGAACTTGTTAACTTGTATTTGTGCATTCATGTGTGTGCTTCAGTTTTAAAAATCCTTCTAGTCAACTCTATTTTAAGGGGTAAAGCACACACAAAGACACACAAATAACTGAAGGGGAGAGGGCCCAAAGCCCTGATGATGCAGCTGGGAATGATGGGACCTTAATCTCTCCTTCTCTGGCGACTGATCCTGGGCCAAATCTGGGCTTCTCTCCCTCTCTCATCTCTTTCACGCTTGGCCTCCTGGTTTCAGACGGCTCCATCATTTCCCACCCCATTCCTGCTTTTTCTACCTCTTCCCAAAAACCCCCGCCTACTTCCCCTCCGCGCCACCCTCTGTCGACGCGCCCTTATATTCCTTTGCACGAGTGCCTAGACAAAACTCGGGTTAGCCAGACCGCTTGACAGGCTCAGAAGCTAAAAGACAGAGGCCACCTCCGGGCCTCACAACCAAACGCCCAGCCAAAAGGAAAAACCTGCAGCTAAAGCTTGATTGCTTCCCGACGGGGCAGTGCGACCACATTTTCCCACTGCGAACCCACTACACAGCGACAGATGGAAACCCCAGCTCGACCCTTGGCAACACTTGACACCATCTTAATCTCCAGAATGGCTGATATTCCCATTCAAATTGGCCGGGAGATGTTTAGAAACCTTGGGTAATTTCTTACATATGCCATCAATTATTCATTGTACATACAAACACACTCGCACACATGGAGTCACATACCACATGTGTTTTCCTCACAATTCAAGGCTTGGAGTCAAATTTGGAGTGAAGCATGCAGAAGGTCACCCTCGACATGGTATTCATGGTAGCACTCAGCAACTCGAGCAGCAGGAAGATAAATAAGCTGTGCAGATTTTCAGTAAGTAGCCAGAAAGACCAAAAGGGGATGAGGATTATAAATACAAAACAAAAGGAGGAGAAACCACATGAAGCCTGTAGAGTAAAACTAAAACAATGAGCCTTGGAGAGGGGTTGGCGTGATGGCCACGGTTTGATTGTTTGGACAGTGGGTGCGGCCATGAGAGAGATAGAGAAAAAGAAGACTTCAGCCATGTAGAGGCAGATTAGCGGTAGCTGGCCACGGCGGACAGGTGGTGGGCGCAGTGCGGGGTGGTGGGTTTGCAGTGATGGTGTAACTGGGTTCCTGGAGGGTGGGTTGTTTGAAGTGCCCCTCCCGGCTGCCTCTGGATCACTGTCAGCATGACTCGGTCAGAGGACTGGTGATTGGAGGGAGGGATTGCAGTGTGTGGAGGAGGCTGTGAGACTGGCTTTGCCAGAAGCTCAGTTCATGTGAGGTCTACTGGAGATTTAGGGAGTTGGAAAGGGGACATATGTTCCACTTCCTTTCAGGCTACCAGTGCAACACTTAATGTCCCCCTGAAACCCTTTCTCCAAAAACTGTCATGATGCACAGCCGCAGGGTGTCCCATTTAATAGAAATTTACACCCCTCCCTCCATCTCTGGCTTTCTTTCTGTCTCTCTTGTGTAGAAAACAGTAATGCCTGGGGCAGTTATAATGGGGGACTACTAACAGGCTTAGCTGGGTGCACTCACTGTTTTAGGAATGACACTGAATGTCCTCCTCTGGGACTGTGGTGGTGGGGTGTGTAGGGGATTCTCTACAGGAAGAGGGCAGGATGTCATCAAAACAGTGGCGTATTTCTTAGGACAAGCTAAGAGTTCTCAAACTGCTTTATGTCATGAACTCCAAAACAGACCTGTTGAACTTGTTTGGCAAAATGTGTGCTTTTACTGATTTACTACCGAACTGCATAAATGTCTACACTGGCCCTAGGGAGGTAACAGAGGTTAGGCTGAAACTTGTGAATGCATTCACTCCAATGTTCTCTAGTTGGAACATTTTGGACAAATTAAACTACTCCTCATCTTGACAGGAAAACCCCATGACCTTCGGAAGGAGCCCCAGAACCCCAAGGCACCTCCGCTATCACCAGAACCCTGCTGTGAAAAACCCTTGTTTCACACACTGATAACACCTCGCAGAGCTAACGCAGTCCATCAGAGTAACTGCGACTTCTTTTCAAATATGCACTCAGTCAAACGTGATTAACCCCCCTCTGGGGACATTTTTACGGCCTTGTGCCAACCGGCTGGTAAAGGATTGGGCTCATTTTGCGGGCAATGGCGTGGCGTCAGCACCAGAGGCAGAGGACAAGCCGCGAGAACTGGCCGATAGAGAAATCCCTGCCAATTTACTGCTAACCTCCAACAGGTCATGAGATAAGGTGAGGCTGGATGTATATTTGTCTCATAAAAGGAGCCATTGTTCAGCTGGATAAATCTATCAGGAGGCTTGAGCTACGGCCCAGTTACTTTATTTATTATTCTCTCTGTCAGATGAAAATAAATGTGATTGATATTACATCTACTCGGCCCTGCTCTGCTCAAAAGGCCTTGTGTAGTGCGTGTGTGTGTGTGTGTGTGTGTGTGTGTGTGTGTGTGTGTGTGTGTGTGTGAGAGTAGTTAATAGGAGTGCATAGGAGCATACATCAGGTCAGTGCAGTGCCCTCTAACTCGAGTTGAGTGCTTCCATCTGGACAAAACAAATGTTGAAAAAGAACAATTAAAAATGTCCGATTTTTATTTAGAGCAGAGGTGTCCAAATTCTTTTATATGAAGGGCCAAAATGTATCTGGATGCAAGGCCACGGGCCAAAAATAAATCATGTTAAAGAATACCATAATTCTTGTCATTCTTCATAGATAAAACTTACACATGTAATTTCATAGGGAAATTTACCAGCACTGTGCTTTACATTGCCGTAAAACTCAGATTAAGTACATTTTAGCTGCACCAAATGTATGTTTCACAGTCATTATGGTTAGGATTTTACAGCACTTTCCAAATTAGAGGAGAATCAGCATGAGCAGGTCATGTCATGGCGGGCCAAAACAAAGGGAGCATGGGCCAAACTTGGCCCGCAGGCCCCAAATTGGGGGGCCTTGATTTAGAGCATTGCTTTTACCTTTCATTAACCCCTGTCTCTTATTAATGTCGACCTTTTTGTGTTTGTCTTTTGGGCATTTGTTCTCTGTAAATCACTCTGTAACTCTGTTTTAAAGACTGCTACAAAAGACCAATATGGACATCACAATCATCTGACAGACACAGTCCACTAAAAGTTATATAAAAACCATATGAATAATAACCATATGAACATACAGTGCTCAGCATAAGTGAATACACCCATGCTAGAGTTGACTAAAAAGAGAAATAAAAAATCATCTTTTGGAAATTGATCTTAATGCCTTAATTTAAAAAAATGAGGAAAAATCCAACCTTTAAGGACACCAATTTTCTTTGTGAATGAATAATGTATCGTAATTAAATAAATGTTCTTCCTTGTATATTGCAGTATCAGTACATAGTATGTAACCACCTGTGACATCCTTCATGTCAGAAGAAGACCATGTTGACTGGCCCAAAACATTTTCATTGACAGTCTTAACCTTCGGATGCCATTAAGCCATTACTATAATGTTAACTTGATGATAAAGAAAAGCCTTGCATCCACAAAACAGTCGTTTACAGCTAGATAATGACAGAGGACTGGAGCAGGCCTCTAAACAAACACAGAGTCCCTCAGAGTCAGAGCAGTTTGGAGCCAGAGCTTACAGTTAAACACAACCACAGATCTGAAATCTGTGGGTCAACCAGAGTACACAGACACCATGCCCTCCACATCACTCCACACACAAAGACAGAGCGCCCTCTCCTCTCGCAGTGTTGGAAGTGAAAAACGTAGAAGTATGCACAAAGAGCAATTTCATGAACAGGCTCATAATAGCAATAAAGTCAAGTTAGAGGGAGAGAAAGGCAAGGCCTCCATTTCTGCACCTAATGTATTCAACTGGCTCTGGAAGAGGTAAACAGGGCTAAATTGGATCTGAACAGGTCCTGTATTGGTTTGCTACAGATTACATTGTGTTGCAGTTAAGATTTTTAATCAGAGATTAATAGCGCAACAAAAACCAACAGCTCATTTACAAGCTAATGGAAACAAGTCTACCTGATTTCCTCTGAATATTGAGTAGGGGAGAAACCTGCAGAGAGACAATAGACATGGCCTCCATTCTGCTTCTGTGTGACTGTGTGAGTGTGTGTGTGTGTGTGTGTGTGTGTGTGTGTGTGTGTGTGTGTGTGTGTATGTGTATGTGTGTGAGTGGCTGAGTGAGCGAGAGATTCTTTTAAGCTTACTTTCAAAGCTGCAAGCTGATCATGAATATTTAAGACTAGGCAGATATCTGAAACATAGTTTTGGTACCGTGCATTTTTCCGCATGCTAAATTAGCAGAGAGTACATTTTGAGCATGAGCCACGGTATGAGAATAAATAGCCTCTTTGAAGCTGTTGCTCATTCACTATGAAGTGTGGATTTCATCCCAAACATTTGTCGGATGAATTAAAAATATCAGGAAAAACTGCATTTTGAATGATCAGGAGAGCGCTCTGGAGAGTATACATTATGAATGCACAGTAAAGCCTTTTGGCTGGATCCAAATTGACTGCCTGCTGCATTGCTGCATAAGAAGAACGGGCAAGTGGGTGGATGGGGTCTTGGGTTGAGTTTGGGTGGGTTGGGTAAATTTAAAACTCCACTGGCTAATAGAGCCATTCCCAAGCTCTGAAGAACTCCCCAAGGTGTTGGATATGAAAGGGCGTTGCTTCCTTCCACTCAAGCGTTGCCACTTCTCAAATTTTGATTTCTGTGCCATGCACTATTCATGCTCTGGATCTGTGTTGTGTTGCTTTGCAGGTGGTTGGGAGGAAAAGAAGGATGCAGATGAAATATGGATTATCTCCTCTCAGAGTCTGGCTAAGCCCCACTTTGCTGGAACCGCTGCTTTTCAATGTAGCTCCCCTCCCACTCAGCCAGCCAGCTGCAGCATAGCATCTGGCTGTTAACCCCCCAGCCCAGCCTTTAATCAACCAAACACACACACACACACACACACACACACACACACACACACACACACACACACACACACACACACACACACACACACACACACACACAAACATCTCTATCCATCTCCCCCCATGGTGAAAAAAACAGCTGCTGCTGTTCAGTGCTTTCTGTGCTAGAGGAAATGCTGACTTTTGAAGATTTAGGTATCCAGTAAACAGGATCTTGACCCAAAAGAGCCATTAGCAGGAAGAGGAGTAATGACAGCCTACAGCTCTAAACTGTCCTGTTATGTGATGGGTCAGGGTACTTTGGATGACATATATATTATCAAAATCCTGGTGATGACATGACTCCCAACAGGAAGGAAATCTCAGCCCAACCCTTCAGAGCCCTCTGGGACATCAGCCAAAGCTGCCCTGGACCTAAACCCACACAGCTCTACACAATCTGGTACTTGGCTTCTTGATATTACCAAGACCTATACTCACACTATGGATTTACATTTAAGGATGATTCAGATATGTTACAATTTAGGTGTTCTTTTTGGCAGTTTTGGCCAGCATTCATTACATTGGTAGTAACAGCATTGTACTCAGCCAGTTATCCGCTGAGATCTGGGAATGTGTCGACATTGCTAAAAAGATGTTGGGCAGGGCAGGATCATACAGACTTTAATCATACCATTAGGACAGCAAAAGCTGTTTGGTAGAGAAAATAAAGGCTAACGGCAAAATTATTTCCCAAACTGTCCTTAAACATCTATTATGGTTAACAGACTAAAAGGTTCGACCTACTATGCCATGATTGCGCGCACACACACACACACACACACACACACACACACACACACACAGTTTTGCTGTCCAATGAAAGATTACAACATAAACTGTTGGCTTGTTTGTTGTTTTTTTTTTGCTCTGTTCGACTGTAGCGATGTCGTCGTGTTACCAGATTTCAGCATTTACTTTGGTGCGAACAATAGAAATGATGGCCAGACCTACGAAAAAATACCTCTATCATTTAAGAGATAAAGAATGTTTTTTGAACATTTTCCCTGTCAAATAACATTCTGTCGTCAAAGGAATCTACAGTAGATGAAGTGGAAGAGACTACAGACGTGACGTACACTAGATTGAACAAAAGGTGCCTGTGCCTCATTTCACACCCATAAACACATAAAAATTATGTTGGAGCTCAACATACATAATAAAGGAGGAGAGCTCAAACATTTCGCGTAACAGATCCTCATTTGATACATTCTGTGTCCGACCAAAGTTTCTACATTGCCAATAGTGGAGGACAGTTGTAAAAGTAGAAACAAGATTATACTAGTCACATTTACACAAACTGTACTGAGGATAATTTGGAATGAGTAATGAAAACATTAAACTATTGCTCATTTTGCTGGGGACCCCCATGGAACCTCCTTAAGGGCCTTTGTGGATCTCCAAACGCCCCTTTGTAATAGATCCACAACACAACTATTTTAACCCAGGGGAACATGGGTAATCTAAAAGTAATTATGCAAATAACAACAGTCATCATCATCGAACGCTTCAGCGAGCGCTTCAAGCTAGTCCATAACCTGAGGAAGCTACTGCGACAGCAGCTGATAGAGCCGCTGCGCCTCCCTGTCTCCAGCTGTGATTATCGGGAACACTGAGGAGCTTGTGTGTTTTTGTCTGTCAGACGGAGGATGTCCGGTGCGCGCCAGCCATCTGATTACCCACAATTCTGATGCCGTGCAGCCATTCCAAATCAGGTTAGCCTCATCTCCCTCTCTTAATTGACCAAAATAGAGGTACTTTCCAGGGTCGATTTCAGCAAACTTGATGAAACCTAAAACCAGGATACAATAGGTTACTCACTCTGGTGTATCTGTGGTTGTAAAGATTAGATTAGATGTATTTAAGAAGTAGTTGTATAGGTACTTTCGCAAATAATCTGCCAAAGTTCTTCTAAATGACACACGTAACCTAACATTGGGAGTGGATAAATATAATCTCATAAAGGGCACTGTCCTCCAACTTAACACACTGTTGCCAGTGTGAAACAGTTATCATACCAAGTCAATAGGCTGTGAAAACTCATACTAATCTCCGCAGAGTGAGTAAAGACAATGTCCATAACCCTGGGTACTTGTTTATCTTATTGCAATGGGAAGGGGCGTATTGTTGGCATTGCATTGTAAGCAATGTGGTAGCTGGGCAAACTGTGTGCAGACGGGAAGGAAACAGGGGGTGCTCTTTGCTTTCCTGCTGTCTGCCCACTGTGGAATCCAACCCCACCCTGGTAGGCTGAATTCATAAAAGAAACAGTGGCTTCAGTAACTGGTACAGTTCTGCAGAAGTTATACAACACTGGTATTCTTATTACTTTGTGTTTTTTTATGCCTGGCAAAACAGAAGGAGATAATCCATAGTCCCAGTTGTCAGTAAGGATTAGTGAGGAGGGAGTAAAGCTCCTGTTTTGGCTAACAGTTCATTACCTTATAACAGAATAAAATAGCATCTAAACAAAACAAAAAGTCCATAGAATTTCAGTCTAAGTTTAGCCTATTTCAGTCCAAATTCCCAAACGGTATGGGTATGGTTGTCCCCACTGTTTAAGGACCCTGACAAACATATCAACTCTATCTGTATAGAAAGCTAACTTTAATGAGCATCCTCCTCAGACTTTCCTCTGCAGTTTATTCAGGGAGTCAGGTCAATGCCGCTAAAGCACTCAAAACTTTGAGTTTCATGCGTAGGCTACTCCCATATGGCTCCATCAGGTGTTAAAATTAACTGTACCAAAACACGGAAAAGAGGACTTAAGGCGACATACGAGACGTTTTTATTTTTACAGGTTATCAAACGGTCTCATTTTAATACTGATAGACGGCAGCGTGGCCCGCCGCACAGACAGACAGCAGTCGGAGCCCCGGCGGACGGAGAGCTCTTTGTCCAACAGCAGCGGTTTCTCGCTGCGCCGCCGGTCCCCAGAGCAGCATGGTCACCTGGAGAGTCCGGTACAGTCTGGGTCTGCAAACGGAGATACCATCAGCGCTATACAGCGGAGCGTTCAGATCCTGTCAAATCAGCGCCAGCGGCATGTGCATACAGTAGTGACTGTGGATGAGAGGGAGGCTGGCTGCTGAAAATGTAGACGTTTTGGCGCTCGTGAAATTCCTTTGGCGCTGGCTAAAACCTCTTTAAGGGGCGCCAAAACTTTCTCTATGTAGTAAAAACCCTGAATAAATACTGGTAATAAATTCATAATACTAACCATTAAACTCCGGATGGACTCTAACCGTCTTCTCTGCGGGGAAAAAGATTGACGTGGGAAAAAGCAACAACTTCTGTGTGTTAATTAGCGGATCGCAAACCAAGTTTAAGGCTCATACCGCCACCTACATTACTGTACTGGAGTGTGTAGAATAATCAATGGCATTAATTAATCTGCACAGAGGAGCTATTCACAGTCGGTTCTGTTGTGTTTGTGAGAGAGAGAGAGAGAGAGAGAGAGAGAGAGAGAGAGAGAGAAAGAGTGTGTGTGTGTGTGTGTGTGTGTGTGTGTGTGTGTGTGTGTGTGTGTGTGTGTGTGTGTACTGTAAATGTCTTGGGTGAGCAGAGGCCCATGCTCTGGCCCACACAGAGAGCATGGGGTCCACTCAAGGGGGAGTGGGCCTCTGTCTGAACGCTTAAAATAGAATGGAGGGTGTGAGATGACTGCAGCCAGACAGACTGTGAGGAGAGCTTTTGTCAGAAGGGGGGTTCGGGTGGAGGAGGAGGGAGGGGGTGCATTCAACAAGTCTTACTGCTATAGTTTTGCAGCATGTAAGTGGAGACCTAAAATAACTCCCTACAATGACACATGTACTGTATAGGCACACACACACACACACACACACACACACCTCCAAGTCCTCTATGGTTAGAGCAAGACTGGCTGGAACATCTTTTCAAACAGCATTTACAAAATCAGACACTTAAACGTTCTAATAAAGCAAGAATCATGAAATAGTTTGAGGTGTGTTAGGAGCTCCTTAAAGCAGGGTGAGGCAGCTTTCACTGCAGGTTTTACTGACCGAGACTCCACAAGCTGCTGAGTAAAATCACGCCTAACTGGAGTAATCTGCCTTGTAAGACATCGTTTTTTTATGATTATTATAATAATCATAAAAACTTTCACTAGCTGTGGTCACAGCGGAATCATATCAGCGGTGGACAAGGCTGACTGGCCAATATTACATTTTTAATCAAAGTCTAAATATATTGTCCCACACACTGATGTCCTCTCTCACAAGATATTTCTATCAGCAGCTGCCAAACAGTAGGGCAGTGCTCTCTTCTCTCATGCAAACACAGCCGTGTACCCAATACACACACACACACACACACACCACTGCGACAGTACTTTTATTTGCGAGTATAAAAAACTTTACTGGACAGTGACAGTTTTTTCCAATAATCCTCGTTGAGAAAGAGCTGTAAGAAGCCAAGCTTTGGCAAAAGAAAAGCAGGCACACAATCAAAAGCAAATCTTTCTCCGGGAAAACGGAGTATAACCACAGGGCTTTTTGTCAGCTTTACACCGCTAGAAAAGAGGCAGATATGCAAGTTTCTCAAAAGGTCCTAGTCAGCTTTTCACACAGGATTGCAGAGGTTACAAAAGCACTGTGAAGGAACTGACTTGGAGGGCTGGAAACAGCATTAACTACAATACACGCTAACATCCTGTGCTTTTGTGGCCTTAGCATTGTCCTCTTCCTTTATGCCTTAGCAGGAATGTGAACTTCATACACAAAGGTGGTCTGTGACAACCTGGAAACCGTCTAGGAAACAACACTACCCACTGACATATTGTATATTTGAGGTGACATTCATATATCAATACATGATGTGCATGAAAAGCTTTGTGGGAAGTTACAAACACAAATCGCTGTCCTTTCATTAAAATATCTGTGTGGTTGACTGCCAATAGAGCATTTTTCCTACAAACGATGGAGAATGTGCCTTCAGCAGGGGGAGAAAATGTATGATAGCCTACATACGGACATTTTCAGTGTTTAGAAATGACGCAACCTGCTGTAAACCAGTAAAATTTCTGTTAGGCAAAGTAGTTGTATGTGGTACTCATCATTGCATTTCCATTTCTACACACCACTACTGACAGACAAGTGTCCGTTCGAGCTTGCTAGCATGGCACATCACATTCTAGTGGCAAATGGCAGCTGGCAGCATGATCATGCTAACACAGACTACATAAAGTTAGCGCTTGCAGAGAAATTAACCTCATGTTGTGTGTCCTAAACCATCAACAGGCAGCATGGGTTTAAAGCCCAGAAGCCCCAGTAGATGCTTGAATATAGTTAGTGACCGACAACACGGCCGTACTGCGCAGACGTCAACACACAGACGGTTGTTTGAACCCTGCAACAACGTGACATTGTAGTAAATAAATATGAGGCCAAACAGCAATAATCTACTTTATGATTCATTATACATAAAGGCGTGACTAGGCCTGTAAAAATCATTACAAAATTGTCTAATCGCAATTTTTTCATGTAATCGTGGTTTCTTTTTTCTAACCGCAATTACTCTCGTATTGCCAGACCTTCCTCCACAGCGCTGCGGAGGAGGGTCTGGCGACCACACAGCATTCTGGGATGGGAGAAAAAAGTGCTCTGGTTTATTGGCATTTCTTTAAACCAATCACAATCGTCTTTGGCCACGCTAAGAGCCAGAGCAACGGTGCCGCAGCAAAATAGTCTCAGGAAGGACCTTGTTTTGGTGGAACATGTGTACGTTCAAAGGTTGTTTTAGTCGTGCAACAGAAAACTCAGATTGGACAGATAGTCTAGCTAGCTGTCTGGATTTACCCTGCAGAGATCTGAGGAGCAGTTAACCATAGTCCTCAGAAATCCACCGGAGTTTAGAACGTCAACACAAAGAAAGCGGACGGTGACGGACATCTGGCCTAAAAAGAGGGACATCCGGCGGAATTTCTAGCGGCACCTGAACAATCCCGGAAATGAAACGTCGTCGATATAGACTAAACTGCAATGAATCTAGCTAAGGTCCTAAGTGGCATGACTGCAATGGTAATTGTTGATTTTGTTTAGATATGCCAAATTGTAAATATATACAGTGGCACTCGTAACTTTATGAACCCATGCTAAAGTTGACTTAAAAAAGGAATAAAAAAATCATCTTTTGGAAATTGATCTTAATGTCTTAATTAAAAAATTAAGAAAAATCCAACCTTTAAGAACACCGATTTTCTTTGTGAATGAATAATGTATTGTAAATAAATAAATGTTCTTCCTTAAAATACAGGGGGCATAAGTCAGTACACCCCTATGTTAAATTCCCATAGAGGCAGGCAGACTTTTATTTTGAAAGGCCAGTTATTTCATGGATCCAGGATACTATGCATCTTGATGTAGTTCCCTTGGCCTTTGGAATTAAAATAGCCCCACATCATCACATACCCTTCACCATACCTAGAGACTGGCATGGGGTACTTTCCATAAGATCATCTCTCAATGCAAATCAAACCAGCTATTAGGCTAACTGAAATAAAAACATGCCAATGGTCAGAAATCTGCCCAATAAATCTGCTGATTGAATAACCTTTTTTTTTGCCCACCATCACCATTCCCCACCTATTTTTTTCAGAAGACTATATAATACTGTACTATTGTCAATGGTATGCTCATTTTAGAAAAAAACTAACTTTAGTTTTATGATAATAGAGAGGTGGGGTTTACTTCATAGGCTGTGTTATTACATTATCTGGGTCACATAACATGACCAAAACATGTATCCTGGAATTCATTCAAAACTTTAGTTTGTTTGAAAACGTAATAAATAAATAAATATTTTTAAATTTGACTGAAAGAGAATCATCGAAATGATGATGGCTCAGATGGTTTCTACTAGGGCTGGGCGATATGGAGAAAATCAGATATCACGATATTCTTGACCAAATACCTTGATATCGATATTGCGGCAATATTCTAGGGTTGACAATTGGTGCTTTAACAAAATATCTTCACACTTAGATTTTAGATAAATAATCATCAGTAATGTGGACATAATGTCTAAGTGGGGAAAAGGCAAATAATAGAAGAGCTAGAACAGTCTGGTAAGTTCAGAAAAGTACATCACTTCACTGGAATGCAGCCTTTAAAACCAGGAAAAGACAACACTTATGTCATATCACGATATTACGATATCCATAATCTAAGACGATATCTAGTCTCATATCACGATAACGATATAATATCGATATATTGCCCAGCCTTAGTTTCTACCCCGCTGCGAAGAAAACCCTTGAGTAATCACTCAAATCTTTTAAATCTTTCAGTACATTTTCTGACATTACACAGACCTGATTTCTTTAAAAGTCAGTTCCTGTCTAAACCCTTCACAGCCACATGAGTCAGAGGGTTTGGCATCAGAGCCGGCAGGCAGTGTTTCTGTGGAACTTATGTGCCCTGGCTCAACACCTGACTTCTCTGGTCTGCATCAGCTCTGCCATGCAGGCGGCTCTTTAATCAAAACCAGTTTGTGTTTGACAGCTGAGTTTGGAAAGGGACTCACACACCATCTCCCCTACCTGAGACATCCCCAGATTTCACTGCAATTACTCTGAGCATCTGCACACTAGGCAGGCTGCAACCACCTGAGCACTGTGGAGCATCACCCTCTCACTAAGACTGGCAGAGCTGCGGGCTCGTTCCCTCTGCCATGGCACATTCAGCAAATAAATAAAATATGTAACAATTGCTTCACCTAATTCAGGACTCCAGATGCACCATCATTTCATTAGACTGAAATTCTGACTGCGACAAAGACAGACAAAACAGGGGCCCATAAGCATTGCATGCCAAAGAGTGTTTAGACAGATAGCAGGCAGACACCATCCAATAACAAAATGAACACTCAATCTTTTTTTTTTCCGGATCCCTGGAAGAATTGTGTTTTTCTCTTTAATCTAAGCAGATTTTGATCTAACCACTAAACTGCTGTGAACAGATCGACTGCCCGCCGGAATGCCCCAGTCATGGTGCATATTTCATATGAAGTCTATTGTTGTCTGCCCCACTGGGGCCTCAGCAAATGGCCCAATGAGGGAGAAAACACTGGAGTGGATTCCACAGACCGAAGCCCATTAGTCCACCGGCCTCAGGAAAGAACAAGGCAATATCTCAAAATGATGAAAACAACTTTTTCAGGCCAGTGATGCAGTGAACAAAGACTGAAGAAGGATGATATCTGAAGACCTCTGCTAAACCTAAGGAATGTATCAAACAGAGAACAGCCTGTTCCAGATTATGATTCAAGGATGCAAAGAGAAACTGTATGCAACACCACCACAAATGACTCTCCACCCTCTGGGAAAGAAAACGATGACTCTCACTGTTTACCCATAACTTACTGTTTCGTGTAATAAGAAGCCAACAGACCCCCACCCTAAAAGCCTCAAAAACACAACCCTGACAAATATCTCTTCCAGATTTGATGCCCACACGAACAACATTTCACAACAAGAGTGACGCCGTATCCTATAAACTGCAGTCATCTGTGCTGACTCGACGCTGTACCACAAACAGAAGTCGTATCTGACTGTTTCATGGGAAAGCAACATCGTAATGTTTTTTTCCACAAACAACAAATATGTCACCAACTCAATAATGAAACTATAAAAGCTACTGTATGCTGCTAAAAAAATGAAGAAGAAGAAGAAGAGAACCTATTTTAATCACCACAAACACTAAATTCATGTTCAATTAAAAACATTCTAGTTTCAATGTATAGGCAAATTGTAATAACATTAAGACATAAAATAAAATTAAAAAAATGACATATTAAATGATATATTAAATAAAAAATCTGCTGGAAGAGATTCCAGCAGAGAGATTCCTCTGGGACTCAAAACTAATCACATTTCACAATCAAGATGTGAACTTGAAAATGCGGAGTAAACCAATACATTGTTCTGACCCATTTCACCCCACTTAAAATGCTCTGTCACCAGCTGGGGGAAAGAAGCCAAACTAGAGATGAGGAAATCAGTCTGGGAAGCAGGCAGACTTGAATCACCAGCAGCCATTTAGCGAGTCAGTGAAGGACCTCTCGGAAGAAACAATGGGCTGCCCGGCAGTGCATCACACCACAGAAAGAGGGCCATGATATCTGGCACATAACTATTTTACTTCAGCAGAGGAGAAGCCGTATCAGCCAAGGCCACAAATCAGAAACACTACCAGCACTCCCAACTCTGCTCTGTCTCCCGTGCTAGATGCAGGACCTGTGCAAAGGATTGACTTTGAAAATGTTGCTCTTGCCACTTTCTGAACATTCAGTGGCTACAAAATTCAATACATACAGTGGAATAAATGGGGCTGAGATTAGCTGAAACTACAAACCTAAAGAGGAGTGTCCCACAACCAACAACATGGACACGGTAGATTTCGGTGTGTGCATGTGCATGCTTCAAAAGTCAAAGTGCTACAGGGGTGCAAGTGGAACAAATGCCACTTCTACACTGCACGCCAAAAGAGAACCCACATGGTGAGCGGTGACTGCTATTTTCTCCTGAAAAACAAAGGCTACAAATTCCTAACATGTTGTGGGGATTAGAGAGCAATTCTTTGGAATTCCGAGCCGCATATGGTGACAAGGTGCTCACATCTCCCCCTATTAGAGGTTTGGTTTCCTTGCCAGGAGATCCAGTACTTGTCCTAAAGCCAAAATAAAGATTAAGCACCAGAGGGGAGCAAAGAGAAGGCATGCAGTGTCAAGAGAAATAATGCTTGGTTTGGGCTGAATGGGTAAACCTCCTCTCATTGGCTGCTACAAGAGTAGGCCCAGGACTGTAAAGTAGGTGCCCATCAAATGGATCATGACTCATTTGAGGTATTAGACCACTGCCGTTCCAGTTTCCCAAATCGCCTCTAAATGCTTGTGGGACAACACACAATGACTCAGCCCTTGGACACTTTCAATGAAAAGATTGTGGCATTCTCGATTCAATCCACAATGAATCCAGGGAATGAGCAATAATAGTAGCTCCTATTATGCAAATCTCTGGAGTTTTACAGGAAAAGCCCCACCTTGACTGCAATCAGTAGAGGACCTCTTACCTGTGCGAGTGCTCAGCGATGTCGAAGAGGATTAGCAGCGATGATCAAGTGTTTACATTCGGCATCGGTAATGGAATCTAAACCCCCCCCCCAATTGAGGCTTTTCTGAAGTAACATCAAAACAGATTCCCTGCACATCCAGCTTGAATTAGGTTGTCACAGTCTGAGAAATTAGTCTCTGTCTGAGTATGGCACGGCTGTCATATTTCATCACACACGTTGTTTCACAAGACCAGCCAGGCGACAAACACAAAAACAGCCCCTGCAGACATCAACATAAAGCGCTATCTCTGCTGGATCCCAGTTTGACATCAGACGGCCTGAAAGAGGCATGAAGGAGATATCGTACCTGCAGGCCCACAGCCTCCTGATCAAGGCTGCCCTGCGTGTTCAAGCCGAGATATTCGAGAGAGAAAAAACAGCGCTGACTGATTGGGTCTCCTACAGCCACATTAGCGAGGCACGTTCCAGAGGCATGCAACAATTAACGCAGCTCTTTCTGCCAGGGAGGGACTAAAGGATCCACAAGCAGCCAAATGCTCATCACTCAAAGCAGCCAAGCTGAAACCCCAAGCCAAAAGATGCAACTTCAAGAGAGAAAAACATCCATATAAACAAAAGATCATATAGACCACAGTGATTCTGCTGCACGTTTATAATTGCTTCATTATTAAAACATGCTCATAGGCAACCCAAAAACAATATTCTAATTCCAATGAAAAGAAAGCTGCACTTGAAAAAATTGGACCTACTGTGACAGCAGTGAGAAGTAGAGGAAAACTACGCACATCCAACTTTTGAATATGCATGGCAAAATCAGATGGATTACAGTATTTCCTGAATAAATCACCAAAAGAGCATTAATCCAGCATGGATGTATCTTATATCACCGTTGTTCACAGGGGACAGAAATGTGTCCAGTCACAGTGTTGGGAATGGCAGATTTCTCCTGGCTATACATTTTGTTTTTTTTTCCCTCACACGCTCCTCTGAGAGCGAACAGGAGCTACAGCTAGCGCTACAGAGAGGTTGACCCACTTCAGATCCTCACTGCCCAATACTGCAGTGCTGCCGCTAGCAAAGTTCACTGCCAAATGTGCACAGTACACAGGAATTCATACACAGAAGCATCGGTAACATTTACTCAGCATCTACAATGCGAACAAACTCAGAAACACTGTAACCGTCTGTATAGTAAACACCAAAGAAACCTAGTTTTAAACACTTTCTTGCAGGCATCAGCTCCTCCCTGGAGAGGTTCTCTGCAGTGAAAAGGCAGAGACGAGTCTTTCTCTGCAGCACCTGCACACCTATGCACCCTTCAAACCCCAAAAGAGGGCAAGCCAAACATAATATGCAGTATGTAGTATTAATAGAGTATGATTTTGAAACAAACCTCTGAGAGATTAGGTGCAGTGCAATGGCACCTGGTAGCCACGTTCTGGAAACCTAAACACTGTGGAAGAGAGAGTATTTAAAGTGGCGAGGACTTCAAAGTAGCGAGGAAAGGGCATGAGAGTTCGGCCGAGAGGAAAAATGAATTAGGTATGTTGGTGTATGTTGGATAGAGAAGAAGGGGGCTTGTTTGCCACAGAGCCTGCAGTACAGCGCAGCAGCAGCTTGTGGCTGGGCGCTCCAGGGTCGGAGGGCTGGGGACATCGTGCCAGTCCTGCTGCCTGCAAGCCTCAGATTGCAGAGCGTGGATGGAGGCCTGCAATTTCAGATCGGTCTCTGTGCACGTGCCCACTGTGATTTTCACACCACAACGTGGCAGGGGACACAATAGCTTCCCCTTTGAAGGCCGTGCCACAGATTTAGTATCCAACTCTCAGCCCCTGCTGCGATGACCATATTTCAGTAAGACTGGTTGGAATAATTCAGGACCCTTTGGAGAATGCAGGCAATTTGTCACCGCTAATTTAGCAGAACATGCACATTTGCATATTCATTTGTAAAACTGTAGCCATACAAATAAATACAGCAGTAATTAAATATTTAGGGCTGAAACCCACAATGTTTTTTAATCAATTTATCAGGCTTAAACCATTGGTGAAACACTAAAATTGATACATTTACCAGGGTTAGGTTACAACCGTTACTCTAGCACGGAGAAAGTTCGTACCTAGGTGGTTGACTATGCCATTGGTGTAGATCGCTCTTTCGTACTAAAAGATGACTATATACGGTAAATAGCCGTTCAATCGGGGATTTATCGCTCTGGAATTATTGTGCAACGTCTCCGAAAAGTCGTCACCAGCCGGATTACTAAACTTCTGGAAGGGCTACAAAGACACTGAAGTCCTCTTTAGAAAGAGCTAGATCTCTAATAACAAGCTAAAGCTACGGCAAGACAATTCGTCCAAAGGTCGTGGAGCAAAGGGAACATACGCAAGTTGATTTTTGGATTCATAATTAGGATTTATTTATGTTACAAAGACACAGTAATTCCATGATGGATTAAAAAAGCTTCTGGATGGCCAACCTCTGCTTCTAAACAAAAAAAGGAAGTCTCTACACTGTATTGATCTGGAGATATTAAATAAGACATATGAAGTACGTGTTTCTCCTGTTGCAGGCGACAGCGCCGACCTTGTAGGGTTAACTCAAGCAATAATACACAATATTCACAATCCTGTTGGTAGTTGGGCTAGATGCCAATATCCTGTGATATAGAGATTATCCAACTGTGCCTATGGCATCCCAGGTTCAATCAATGTGAAGCTCAACGATAATATTGGATTTACAGGATTTTGAATCAATGTGATGCTGTACGTTGATTTGTCATGTATTTCATTCACTGGATCAGGTGATCATCTGGTGGCCAGGCACCTGTGGGACCTTGTTGGGCTCGGGGCTTACATGGATAACATGGGCCCTTCTGCTTTGTGTACTGTAGGTCAGGGGCCTGTACCTGTTGACACCTGACTACTGAAATGGGGCGTGGGCAGTTTGTAGAGTGTACGATGCGCTTAAACACACACACGTGTGTCAGGATACTGTATGCTACTGTCCTATTTGCAAGCATCGTGCCTCAACACTTAGGAAAAGCAGCAATTTTATCACAGTTGCTTCCCAGATTGGCACATTACCGCTACCATACCTCAGCTACTTCATCTGTCTATATGCCGTGTCCATTGTGTCAAAGCACGCAACTCTTTAATGTGTCTTGCACTTAGGACCACAGAGCTTACAGTACATTCTCATTTCCCCCGTAACATTTTTCCTTGACTGTACGTAGATAGTGCCATCTGAGTTCATTTCTGCAACTAATTATAAAAGGCAGTAAAGCAGTCAGTGCACTTCACTTTCATCACCATTAGCAGTACAAGACCATAACAAGGCCTTGTTAAATTCACAACATGAGCGGCGTGAGAACATGAAGGATCAAGACACGGGTGCACTCAGTTTGGTCTCCCGTGACTTCTGGCTCACCGGTAAGTGACGCTTCTGCACTGCACAAGGAGGGCATTGATACATGTTCCGCTGGCCAGTTACAGACTCCAGCAGCCTACATTAGCAGCAGTGTTTCAGGGACATTATTCTTGAAGGACTGTGGATAAGTGACACAGGCAAAACAGTGGAGGTGGATTATGGCTTGTAGCCGACTGAGAATGAGTGCTCCCATCTGAGCATTCGAGTCTGGAATGTAGCTGCTCCATGACCCCAAAAACACTCCCTGTGTTCCCTTGTGGCCTGAACAACAGAGGCTGCAGCTGGCCACTCCTTCACAGGAACTTACTTACCCCCCCTCACACACACACTCAGAGCCGGATTCAAGAGAGACAGAGCACAAAACAGGCGAAGAGTGGGTTTTATTGGATTAAGCCTCTCTTAACTGTTCTAGAATATGATGGAAAGAATTCGGGAACTCAAGGGTGTCTGTGTCAACAACAGGCCTTGTTTGCTTAACTTTTGAGAACTTTGCGGGGTTTAGTGCACTCTTTTCCACACGTCCTAAATCTGAGGAGGTAAAAAAGACAACAAAAAAAAACATGCCTTAGTACAGCTGCTGTGTTCAAATGAGACCCTCCTTGAATCTCTAAGGATCCAGCAAAGCAGCTTGGTAACCAACGGCAACTTAAAACAGCCATGGGGAAATAAATACCCATGTGAGGTTTAATGGTGATGGCAGCCAAAGGTCCAGTTAGGAAAATAGAACATCACTGGGTATATTTTAGAGGTAATGTACTTGCAATATCAATCTTCAGAGCTGTATTTTTTCTTCCACAAAGTCTACAAGCACAGATAAAAAAAATCAACACCGGCAGACAGACAGAGGTTGGAGCTATTTATGTCACTGTCTGCCTTTTCGAAACTTAAAAGCACAAATAATGGAAAACGGTATGTTCTAGTGGACTAATGTATGACTAATGTACCTGCGTCAATAGGTCATGACTGTCCCTTCTCTCAGACACTGACACTCTCCCAGTATTTCATTATCTAATAAAGCAAATATGTCATTTAAGCTGCTTGATGTACAAATTAATTCTGATAGCAGAGTATAAATGGCTATATAAAAATAAGACCACTATTCAGAAAACAGGTTTATTTTGTTTCGCTTTCATTGTATGTTTCCCCGGGTATGATTTCCCTCTAATCATGCAGGATCGCGTTACAGCAACTTGTGCTGTGTTTCATGTCTACTGAGGCTCTACTGGCCTGCGATTAAATCCCGACACAACCTTTTCTCTCCAACTTTCAGCTGCCCCCTCTTCAGAAAAAGAACACACAGCTACGATTTGTCCTATTACTAAACTAAAAGCTTGCTTGACTGGAGCAACAGGATACTGGCAGCTCTAAAAGCCTACACCACAGGGCCAGGACTGTACACTCTCCAACCCAGCGCAGAGTGTTAAGTACAGCACCTTCCGCGGATGGCTGGCACCTGTCCCTTCATATCCGCAGACCTGGTTGGCACACATCAACACTACACCATGCTCCACTTCACAGCCTATTACACATTCCAAACAAAATTAAATATGAGGGGGTGTGATGGGGCGAGGTGGTATTTTCGTGGAGCCCCGGCAGCCAGCGCAGGCCACGCATGCGGTAGAGGTTCATTAGACAGCTCAATAGAGCCTTGTGGAATGTGCGAGGAGGCGCATCACTCCATTGTTCACCAGTGGCTCCTCTGGGAAAAGGCTGAGCACATATCAAGAGAAGATGAGGAGATGAGTAACAATGCTGTGCCATCAAATGTAAAGGCATATGACAGCCAGCCCTGTGTCTGGATGCCTCTATTGTAGAAGCCATTGAACTGTACAAACTTGTTGTCTGCGTGGAGAATTGGCGGCGTTGAGAATGCCAGGAACTCGTTTATCTTTCCCATTTTAGGAGGTTCTGTGCCTGGTTTGGCTGAACTCTTGCCACTGGTTAGCATAATGTGTGTGTGTGTTTGTGTGCAGGCAGTGTTGGGACCGGAGCTGTGGCTGCTACAGTAGAGGCTGCGTGTAGCGGGGGCCGTTGTGGCCCCAAGGCCGGTCAGCTTACAGTGGTTTGGACTTTCCCTCTCACTCTTTCCCTCTCTATCATTCTCTTTTATTTTTCTCCCTGGATCCAAGCCATCAGCAGTAACAGTCGCTATTGTATGTTGCGAGGTTCAGGGCAGCATTCTAATGAAGTGCCGGACCTCATCAGTGCACTTCAACCGCCAGCAGGTCACTAACAGCCAGTCCTCACTTCAAACTCCCTACAGGCTTTGTGACTGAGCTCTCAGTAAGCAAAACAGGCATCTACGACGGTTAGATACATACTGGTTTTTCAGATACAATGGGACAATGTGAGCCTTTTGCTAAAAAAAAACAAAAAAAAACAATCACAGATACGCCCAACATGGCATCATGACTTTGCGTAAACATACATGGCACTTTCCTAAAGCCAAATGGTGTGTTATCTGTACACATTTTGAGCTATCCACGTGTATGTCTACGCTGTATACAGCGGATGTAAACATACACACCATGTGTTATCGCGAGAACGTGCCGTGCTATCGCGAGAACAACGTTGGGAAAGGCTTTAGTAACACTGAAAAAACGACAAAAACACAACGGTGACCAACGTCACAAGCTTAGGAAAACAATAACCGGTTGGGTTTAGGAAAAGAACATTGGGGAAGGTTTTATTTTAAAAAAACGGTTGACAAACGCCACACGCGGGACGCGAACTCGGCCCTCCTGGGTGAAAGTCCTGTGTTTTACCCATCCGCAGACCTCCGTCCTTTCATACTACTCACCACGGCGATGTACATGTAATGTAGGTCAATGGAGGCAAAACGGCGTTGATAAACACGCTTAAAAAACAATTATGCGTCTTGATAACGCGCAAAAACGGCATACGAATTGGCGTGTCATTCATACGCCACTTTGTGAGATCAGTCTGGATATGCCAGTCAACAGTCACAATCAAAAAAGAAAATACTGAATACTGAATCTGAATTATATGATTCAATACGTCGGCATTGCAATTATGAGTTTCTCACCTATTTGACTACAACTGCTGACTGTTATCTTATGTGATCAAATAAAAACTGTGAGTGTGGTGAATTTACATAGACTTCATACAATTTCCGCAAGTTTGTGACAGAATTAGTGTGCTGAACAATAAAAAATGTTTGATAAAAGTTGAAGTCAGTGAAACATATCAGTAGCTGGTAGCTTCCATCAAAAATACCCAAAGACTGTGATGACTCCGTACAGCAGTTAAACTAAAACCGGGGATGCCTAATGCAAGCTCCTCGCATCGCCACATGTCAGCGTAATCTGAATGGTCAGCCGGCACTGATAGAGCACTACTAAAGAGCTGTCAGAGGGAATCATTAATCCCAAAAGGCAGCATGAGACAGATGGTTTGATGATGGAGGATCGATGCTCTCAGCGGCATCCCGACTGCTTCTAGTGGCCGGCCCAGAGGCAGGAAGTGGGCTAATCCCTCAAAAGAAAGTTGAAGACTAAACACGCAAGAGGAGCCCCCACGGCTGCACTGCGTGTACTGCCTAATACATTCTGGATGCTACCAGAGGGGGTTAAAAAGAGAAAGGGAGAAGTAGGAAGGCGTTTGTTCTGGTGTTTCTGGTTGAGGGAAGCTTTATGAGGACTTTGACCTTCCCCCTCAGGGCCCCTCTAAGAGGTCCCCAGCTGCAGGACAGAGGGGGTGGAGCCTATAAGAACTATACATAACTGTTAAAGAAGCTCCAGTTCTTTTAAAAAGGCCCCAGAACCAGACCACTCTCTGACTGAAGGTCTGGGTGGTAGCAGGGTTTCCAGCATGGAGCGCAGGAAGAGAGGGAAAAGGGAGGAAGGAATAAGAGGAAAGAACTTCCCCTGAACACTCTTCCTGGACTCTTTATGGTCTTATGTTCCATTCAAGACAAATGGCACGTATCACTTTAACTAAGCCATTAATCATATCTTGAGTACTGTTTATGTTCCTGCAGTCTAATGCACTTGAACGAATGTTTTCAACCCTGAAGGACAATGAAATATTTACCATCAATATAGTACGGTGACAGTTACGGGCCAGTTTGGGCATCAAATTCAGCCACAGCACCTCTATTCATCAACACTCATTTTACCAGCAGTTTTTCTGTGGTACAGATGCTGGAAAAATTTGAATGTGCAGCCCATGGTGTCATCAATCACTGGCTTTAAGGACCACCGGGGTCCTTAGTGGTCCATGGTGCTGCCCAAAGAACTGTCACATCTGCAGCTTTAACCACGGTCCCTGCAGGAAAGCCAATTACAGTAATGACACATGCAAACACGCACACAAGTATATGCACCGGACAACTTATCCTGTGTATGTGTAATAGCATACACATGCAGGTACACAAACACAGGTTAACGTGACAGCACATTGGGTCATTTAGAAGAAAAGTCCTTTTTAATGTGTTCAATAACTCACTATTTTCCCCATGATTAGCACCACAGGCATCTTTTGACAGCATCAAAGATAATCAGACCTGGTTTCATCCTAACAGGAGAGTGGTGTTTATATTGCTTAAATTAGAGCATCATGTTGCGTAATAACCAAACTGTTGCCATTATGTAATCACACCATTATTAGGATATGAGATTATCATGTAAATGTTGTCACTACAACAATTAAGAGCCCTGATGTGGCCGCGAGCACAGCTTTATTTAAAGTGTAACTAGTTCTACTTCCCCGGCTTCCCGGTCACTCTGTGTGACTGAGCCTCTTCTGCTTCCTCTGAGGCAAGTGGCTTTGTTATCTGCCCGATCGAAAACATGGATCTTGTTGCCGGCTTCCAGCAGCACAGATAGAAAGGTGTTTATTGGACACAGCCAGCGAAACCATGAATCCCACTCCCTACCCGGCCCGTAGCCTGCAGACAAACAATGAGTAAATAAGCCAGGGATCCAATTGATGTTCCTCTGTAGCATCCTGTGTGTGTGTGTGTGTGTGTGTGTGTGTGTGTGTGTGTGTGTGTGTGTGTGTGTGTGTGTGTGTGTTGAAGAAAGCGTGTCAGCGTGTCTACGCCTCACCTCGCCTCAAATGTATTTGGCAGCAGGAAAAGCACAAAACACTCTCAATCAGCCAAGTAGTCATTAACAAGTGATTGGACGTTATTATACAAAATGTAACCCAGGGAAACAATGGAATGTTTTTAAGGTTATGCATGAAATATATCATGCATGCATACAGGATTCCTACTGTATGAACCCTGCACGCATTTTTGATAACAGGCACGCTGAGGAGCTGAATAGGTAAACAAAAAAACAAACAACCAACAGCTCTAGCAAGATAATAAGCTGCCATCTCATTAATGCGCAGCTTCTTCTCCCCAGAGCCGTTTCCAAACATGGCAGTATTAAAGCATCCATCTCCAGCATCCCTCGTCGCCCCCACTCCAGCCTTCCAATTTACTGCCACTCACCTTTTTTTAATTCCATCAGCGTGATGATGAAAGCTGAAAGACCATTATGGTCCTCACCAGTGGTCGGACAATGAGTGAGCGAGTGCATGGGCCTGCATCGGTCACACTGTCAGACAGCCAAATGGGTTAGGACAGAGAGGGGAAGCCAAGGCAGAGGGGAAGGGGGGGGGAGGGGTCTGTAGTGCCAAGGCTTGAGTGGCATAGCCCCCAAATGGTCCACAGAACACAACCACAGAGTAAACAACACAAACCTGAGGGTGTGTTCATATGATACAGAGCATGAAGGTACAGTGTACCATGTATCGTAAAGTGTAATCCTTGCTGGGGTCAAATGTTTCACATATTTCTTTGTGTTTGTTTTAAGCCACTTGGGGGAGCAGATGTCTGGCATAGTGTTGCATCAGAAGATTTCAGATACAGTAAACCAAACTGTCTATAATATAATTATCATAATTGTAGCATACGCTTTAACATAGTACTGTGTATGACTATCACAATATGCTATATAAAATAGGGGTGCCCTAATTATTTTCATTTTCAATTACCTTTTTTTATTAACTGGTTCATAGATAAAACGATGGATGATTTATTGAATTCATCCAAATATTCACTCGTTCGTTTTCTTCATCCCCTATGATTGTTGACAGAATACCTTTGGTCGGACAAAACTAGCAGTATAAATGTGTCAATTTGGATACTGGGAAATTGTGAGGAGCATTTTTTACTGTTTTCTAAACAGAATATGAATGAATCAAGAAAATATTCTGCAGATTGGTCGTAAAAATAATCATTAGTTGCGACCCTAAATAGTTAATTGGTACGTCTAAAAAAATGTCAACAAAATATTTAGATTTTCAAAACATAAAAACCAGAGAAACGCAGCAAATCCTTACATTTTAGAAGGTGGGGACAGAATATGTTTGGCACTTTTGCTTGATATGCCATTTGAGGATAGGAGATTGTCGCAAACAGATAAAAAAATGTTTTTCAAAATCATTAAGCACAATGAGGTAATGAAAAACTTGATATTGAGAATGACATAATGCCATGCTAGCCTGACAAACCAGACCTACATCAAGATGTTGGGTCTGGGAACTCACCATTGGCAGGGCTCAATCCGAGGGGCGGGATAAACGGTTGTCTTTCAAATTCCCTCTGCACGCAATAGGATAGCGCTACAACCAACCAGAGCAACGCTGGTTGATAGATTAAACTTTAAACTCCGAACACATCTTCCTTTTTTAAGAATGACTTCAGTGCCTTTCTTTGTTCTTTTCTCAAAGAAACGCTTAACTCCAAGTCTTCCAGAGTCGCGGCCAAAGCCGATTCCAAAGACCGCTGTTCGCCAGCAGCAGCAGCCATTAGCCCGCCCACCGACTCTATACACGATGTGATTGGCCCGGCCAGAGTTTGGTTTTTCCAACTCGCAAGCCAACGGAGAGTTGCTAGACGACCCTGGCTGCAAATTACATTTGCTGCCGCTAAGGTGCATCTAGATTTCTAGGCTAATACCATGCATGATATAGCTTTAAATACATCTGTTTGGAACTTCAAGGCAGTTAAACAAATCACAAGAGAGGTATTTGCAAATGATTTGACTGAGTTCTTATGCTGAACTAAGGAGCATATACATGGAGCGTGCTGATGAGGGTGCTATGTGGATGGCAGAGGGGTGGTTATCATGTGGAGGTACATATACGGTCTCAGCTGTTCACATGTAAATACAGTTCAGATTACTTAAAACCAAAAGCAGGCACCCATTGACAGGACGTCAGGCAGGCGGCTTTCGGGTAGCTAACATGTCAAGCCATGTTGTGTCATGGGTCATATGATCAGCCATGGGAACGGTATGGGAAACATGGGGAGTATGGCCAGGCTGTGTGGTGGGAAGGCCATCTGGTATCACCAGTCACCAGGCACCTACCACCATATGATCATGCCTCTTCCAAGACCCTCTCGCCTCCAAAACACAACAGCACTCATGACCCACCCCCCTCCTTCTCCTATCCTGCACCCAACCCCCTAGCAAATGCCCCTTGCAGTCTCCACAGCTATTGACCGCCAGCTATGTTTCCGGTCATTGGCATTATTCTTGTATGACCTCCACTCCCCCAAACAACGCCACTCCTCACGCTCTACATGTCTTCAAATATTGAGTTGTACAACATCTTCTGCAATCACAAAAGAGGAGCCTGAGGAAAGGAATGGAACAGAATTTGCAAGGACCGTCAAGCTGTCATACAAAAACACCTCCGCAGAAAGAAAAAAAGATGGGAGAAAAAGTTTGACGGATTTGTTATTTCGGTAAGAAATTAAACAGCATCAATGAGGGGGGGGGGGATGCTCAATTGCTGCAGCTGAAAGCCCCTGCTAGCTGTCAGGAATCTGGCAGTAGCCCGCAGTCTGAAGACAAGACCTCCTTCAGTCTTTGGCTGAATCACTGATGAATTATTCTGTTATTCAGACAGGTCCTTCTAGCTTGCGAAGGAAAAGTAAAGTCGGATTTTTGATAGACCCTGGCAAGATGATGACTGCTGGATTATTCATAATGTTTTCCTTTTTCATTCACGACAAATCTGTTCTTCTATTTTTCATGAGCAGAAGATGCTCCGGCCTCTGCAACTACATTTGGAGGATTTGAGCACTACCCTGCTGGTGTTCTAAAATAAAGAACAGTTTATATTTAACTCAGACGTGGTCTGGTGCAGGCTCCCCCACTAATTGAGGGCTATGCAGTAATCGTTCAGTTGGCTAAAACTCATTTACCATAAGCTCTGCTGCAGCATTAGGATGAGGTCAAGGCAGATCAGCATCTCTCTCATCTCCCCCTGCTAGCTACATACGAACTGAGTATAAAAACAAGTATAAAAACTGATTTTAGGTGATTGGACACCCTGAAGATACTGTACTCTATATAGATTACAGTATGGAGCATCACTGCAAAACGTGGCAGGTAGAAGAGGGTCAAATGCTAACTCAATGCCTGTTCCAAACTATTCTTTGATTGTCACTGAGCAAAAGCGAGAAGATCACTATGAATGACAACCAAAACAACAACATGGACACTTGACATCGATCCATATATGGCTCAAGTGTGACTTGGACACACGTTGGACTCCCTTTTCCATACAGCACTGCCCAAGCAGGTGCTCCCTGGCTGAGGAATGCCCAGCTGAGTTGAAAAGGTCACATCATGATGCCGGCCTGCTCTTAAGTATGCCAACTATCTCGGTCTTAAGGGGGTCACGGACGCAGGGTGGGAGGGGGCATCCTGCACCTCCCCTACTAATTTTGGGATGCATCTGGAAAGGACATACACTCAGGTTGTTGACATGCATTTCATCCCAATCACATTTTCCAAACAAGGATTTCAACAGAAAACATTTGCCCTGCTTTTGATCCACTGGCTCGCACTTCAAACTTATCAAAACCAAAGGATGGAAAGAACTGAGAGAGTGTGTGAGGGAGAAAAACAGCTTCTCTGTTTGGCAGTTATCTGGTGGCACTCATCCACAGGGGCAACTGTTTTAAAACGTATTATTATCAGAGCAGCGTAGAGAGCTGACAGAATGTTTTTGTCTGTCAGACAGGGGTTCGGTAACTCCACCCCTCTCAGCCCAGCGGAGGAGAAGTTGACCTTATTCAATCAAATTTTTTTCCCCTACACTTTCTTTCTTTTTGGATGTCTGTCTTCCCCTTTTTGTGCATCTGATCGCTGCCAAGCTCGGCGGGGAAAAGAGCGTTGTGATGGTGTAGGCTGCCTGTGGATGTGCTTCAAAAACAGGGAACACTTCCAGTAATGTATGCACATCATGCTCTGGTACACACACACACACCCACACAGACACAGTAACACACTCGCAAGAGCTAACAAAAGCACATTCCTGTGGAATCTGTGCAAATGAAAGACAAAAGAGTTTAATGCCATGTCTCTCACACATTTGGCACTACAGCCCATAGGCTATCAATCCTGGCTGGGCTCATTCAGAGGCTCGCAGGCGATGATCAGGGACAAACTTTCAATACTTCACTGGTTTTCCCATGATCACACCAGTCCTTCTATAGGTGGTACTGACATGTCTGAGCCCATGAATGTGTCAGAGAACTCATAAGTCAAAGCACTGCATTACTGCAAGACAGCCCCCCAACACACCCCCCCCACACAGAGACACACACACACACACACACACACACACACACACACACACACACACACACACACTAAACATATCTCATGGCCATGACTATTTACAGCTTGAAATTGTCACTAAGTGGTGGAAGTGCATCGTCCTCTTTACTGTCTTGCAGCAGCCCACAAGCATGTATTTTACATACACACAGACTACACATCCATATTGTGCACACGTATTGTACGCTCACACGCGCGCGCACTATCCTCCTGAAGGACATCGATATATCTGCGCTTGTGTATTAAACTGGGTGAAAAAAAGCCACATAAAAGACATAAAAGAGTGATGTTCCGGGCTAAAAATGACAGGTATGCAACAAAACCCAAACAATTAGGAATCAATAAGGAGGAGGAGAAAGACAAGAAGAGACAGAGAGGCTGAAGACACGATGAGAGGAGACAGAGGAGACCGGCAGATACAGCAACACTAACCTGTTTCACTTCAGCAGGCATGGTCCAAAATCCCCCCCTTCGTTCCCGAAGAAATAAAAACCTCCCGAGGAAACGTGTGACAACTATTTCCAGGTGTCGGAAAACTTGTCCTTTCCCTCCTCTCCTCCTCTCGTCTCCTCGCGCTTTCCTTGTCTATTTACGTGGAGTTTTCCCTCTGTGAGCGCAGAGGTAGCAGCTCAGACGCAGGCAGCCATCCTCTACTCAGCTGCGTCGAGCCAGACAGAGTTAGCCAGCGGAATACAGGAAGTGTGGCGGTGTGCCTTTCACAATAAAAGTGCGACTATTGCACATGCTCGCAAAAGGCAGCTTTACGGATGTGTTGCATATCTGCTAAAAAAAATAAATAAATAAATAAATACTGGTTACATTTGAAACAACCAGAGAATCTTTTTACTGTTCAAGTTGTAGGTTGAGACTATGTTGTTATAAGAGAAACCAATATAATATATGGGTGTTATTGTTACTTATTTGTCTTTAGAACAGATCCCAAATCACATCAACTATATTGTGCAAGCTAACAGCAAAGAAAGCAACCAATCTACTTACAAATCATAGCTGTTGTTGATAGTAGCTAATACATCCTATGTAACCAAACATACAAAAGTCTGCTGTCATAAAAGGGGTTGTTTTAGGTAAAAGCACAGCTTATAAATGAAACCTATCTGTTTAATACCGTCAAACCCACACATTTAGAGACGGGATTTCTTGCAAAACGGTTGGTGCACTCTCTAAATTTTCAAGAGACGTAAACAAAGTTAACTCCAGAATTTAAAAAATAAAACCATCAACTCTTTCATCATTGAAACTATATGCCCAGGTCCTTTTCCAAAAACACTGATATAATGTGTTGGCCATATGTGAGGCACACAGGTGACACATCTATACATCTATACACCTATAATAAAGTAGAAAGTGTATATTACTATTTCATGACAGGCATTTTTTTAATAAATGTTTTTTGCAGTATACTTGATTAACAGGCATTTCATTCAAATAACACAAGAATGTCTAATGGACTAGAGGAGTTTGGATTCATGACCAAACTCAGTATGGCAGTATGGCTTGCACTTCTTTTCATAGGGCATGAAAGCAGAATGATGATGCTTTTAATTTGAAAGTAAAATCCTTCTACATCCAGTGTAACTCTGGCTATCTCAGGCTGGTTTGACACAGCTGAGAAAAGGGATCCAGCTTTCTCCTTTGCAGAGATGCTGTATGAATGTATGGAATGGAGAGAGATGGAGGGCAAAGGCAGCCGGTGCTTCTGACAAATCCCCCCCCCCCCCCCCCCCTCTCTAACGAAAGCACGAATCCAAAAATAAGGAATGGAGCTGAACCGAACTGTGTGCATTTGCACGCACGCACACTCACTCAACAAAAAAAAGTTAGCCAAAGAGAGAACAAAAACCTCAGCGGCTGAGAGAGAGGGGGAAAAGAGGAGGTGTGTTAATAGAAAGGAGGGTTCCCAGACAGGCAGCAGGAAGTGTAGCAGCTCTCTCTCTCTCTCTCTCTCTCTCATTGGGTCTATGTCTGGCATCTTAGTAGGGTGGGACCAGCTCCCTCTATGCACTCCAGCTGCGTCTGTCTGTCAATCCGTCGACCCCTCCCCCTTGTTGGCATAGACAGAGAGAGACGAGGAAAAAAGAAGAGGAGGGGGGGGGGGGGGGGGGGACAAGGGGCTCACACACAAAACAAAAGTTGGCCCTAGTGAGGCGAAAGCACCCAATACGCTGCACATTTTTACACCCTACACACACCCATGCACACACAGCTCCTTTTTCTCCACCTCTTTGTCCCGTTCCTCTCACTGCACTTGATATAAGGGAGGGGTACGTGAAAGAATTCACATTCAAATGTCAATGACTGTGACCAAGACCGACAAGGAATGTTAATCTACTAACGTAGATGGAAGCTTAACTGAGGACAACTTGGAGAGACGTCTGGACTTACAGAAGAGAGGAAAAAGAATGACTGGACTTAAAAAAGAAAACAGAGAAAGGAGAAATCCCAAACGGAGGGGAAATGGCTGAGGTTTTGCATTCCACAAGCCCGGTATTTCATCTCCCCGAACGTTACTGCTCCATTTGTTCTTAATAAAAGACCTGGTCCACTATGCACCATTAGGCTACATTTACTATTTACTTTTAACAATACCATTAAGAACTCATCCAAACATTAGGTTTCAAAAAGGGGTTTCAAAAAAAGTCTTATAACTTTAACTGTGGTGCATTTATTTCTCTTATGAGATTTGCAATATCACATTCCATTTAAGCCATTTAAACACTGAGTGAGTTTTATAACCCTGTTTAAAAATCCATTAAGTGCTTTAGAATACTCATGGGAGGCAGATTAGAAAAGAAGCATTACTCTTTATTTCCTCTGTACATGTGTGTTTTGCCTAAGTCCAATTTATAGTTTTATGTTGTGATTATTGTTTTGTAGGAACATTTGCTAAATACCCATGCCATCTAGACTTAAACAAGACAATAATTCTACTGCCTTTGCTGACATTAGCATTTGGCTCAAAGCACCACTATGCCTAATAAATGCCAATATGTCAGTTGGTATAATGGGAATGTCATTCATTGGTTGGTTACAAATTAAAATTGTATCTTACTGTATGATGCTGCTGGATGGGAAGCTTAAGGATCACCAAAATTATCACAATTCATCATGATGGGCACAGAAAATATCATGCCAATCCATTTAAAAGGTGTTTAAAGTGCTCATATTATGTTCATTTTCAGGTTCATAATTGTATTTTGAGCTGTACCAGAATATGTTTACATGGTTTAATTTTCAAAAAAACACCATATTTTTGTGGTACTACACATCACTGCAGCTCCTCTTTTCACCCTGTGTGTTGAGCTCTCTGTTTTAGCTACAGAGTGAGGCATCACACTTCTATCCCATCTTTGTTGGGAGTCGCACATGTGCAGTAGCTAGGTAAGGACTACTAGCTAGAAGCTAGCGCTGCTAGCAGTTAGCCACCTCGTTCTCAATTGCAAAACACTGCTACAACACTATAGAACTACTTACATGTCCCTGTTCTGCAGGTATTCCACACAAAGTTGGAAGTGCGCCCTCGTTTAGAAGTCTCCCGGCTAATCCTGCCTTGTACTGACCGAAGTTGGAGAAACAGCTAGCTGATGTGGTATTAGCTAAAGTGGTTAGCACACACCAAATGTTTCAGCTGATGACGTAGAAAGCCCTGCCGATTTTGAACAGCTCACCCGGAGACTGAAGGCAGGACACATTCAGAAACCATATCTCACTCAAAACAGCATGGATGGTTTTTTTTTCCAAGTTTAAATGTGTGTGGAAGCACCAGAGACGCAAAATAACTTCCCAAATCCCATCATTTTCATAATATGGGCACTTTAATAGTCGAAACATTTCACTCAAAACCACCAATGTTAACCTCAGCGTGGTACAAGAGAGAAAATCAGGGACTCACCAAAGTCATTAGGATTAATCCTCTGGGGATCAGTCTAGACCATAGACTGTGACAATAATGGACCAAGCTTCCGGGTCTGAAAAGTGAAGCCAATGTGCCTTAAACCTGCATCCTTTCTAATTTCCAGCAGGGGGCGACCTCACTGGCTGCAAAAATAAGTCAGTTTCTATAGAAGTCTGTGGAAAAATGACCCTACTTCTCACTTGATTTATTACCACAGTAAATATTTTCACAATGAGTTTATGGTCTCAATCGATACTTTCAAGTCTTTGTCAATAGAGCATGATGTTTATTTTGTAAATTATGGTCCCATTTATATTTAAATTGACGATGAAGCAGGGGATTCTTTAGGGGCTACATGCCGACCTGTCAATCACGACAGAGGCTTAGCTAACCATGGCACGGTGTACATTAAAATAGTCGTGAACTTGGTTTTGGGTCCGTGTTTTCATCCTAAACTTTGACCCTCTCACTGTGTGTTTTCACGTCATCAAAGTTAATTGGAATATTTTGGTCACCTTAATATGTCTTGTACAGTGTTGTAACAACCAAGCTAGCTAGCTACTGCTAGCGTTAGCTGGTCACTTAAGGGAAAGTCTGCCGATTTTCTCGTCAAAAATAGTCACATCCAATTTCAAAAAACCAAGATGGCGACATCCACAATGCCAAACTCGAGGCTTCAAAACGGCAGCCCACAAACCAATGGGTGATGTCACTGATGCTACCTCTACTATTTTTACAGTCTGTGGTCTGGAACAAAGTTGGGGACCAACCCACCGACTGCCATCCCGAGAACCATGTTATAGCATGGCTTAAAAAAATGCTATCACTCTTTGCATACAACTCACTGAGACAAAAGTAAAAATAGACAGGACAGGTTGAGGTAAAGTAAATATCCCAAAAAGTATATTCAATATTTCATTTTAAAAGAATTCCTGGAATGTGTTTAACATCACAGGGTGGTGATACATGCACACTGTCACAAAAAAGCTATATATTCTCTTAAGTCTAGCCAACCTACACCTGGGACTTGTAAATTAAATGTACAAGGTGTATGAATAATCCAGCAGTTGAAATCAAAGCTCCTAAAGTCAGCGTTCCTCTGTCAGGACGTGCGCTTTGAAACAGATGGTAAAGAGGTTAATGTTCAGCAACAAGGCGTGCTTTGACAGCCAGACACCTCCAACGAAGCTGCATCTGTTAAAATCATGTTTTTCACTTCCATTCAAGATGCCAGATGCATATAGAAAAACAGAGAGATAGAGACGGAAGAGCAAAAGTAGACTGTAGGCATGAGCGGCTAGCGGTTTAAAAATATATATGGCATTTCATTACATAAAATGTTTTTATAATCTTCAGTTTCAAAGGAGACTTTAATGGCATCTCTTTTTGAAAAGTACTTCAAACCCTTTTCCACTCTGCCAAGAATACATTTCTTGGGAAACCCTAATTTACCTCCTTCAAACTTTAATAAGTTCAACCAAATATTCCATTATACACAAAGCAGGTCCACAAAAAAAACTTATAAAAAAAAAAAAAGATAATACTGACTGTGCTGCTCCAAGTTCCTTAAGACAATCACTGCATAGTGTCGGGGCCCTGCTGAAAACATAGTGTATGTGTGAGAATCTACAGGGCCAAGATGATCTGCTCTGCTACAGGCTGACTACTGTTTATTCCAACAATGGCACAGCTTATCTAGTGACTCTTACTATCATGTTTTATTTTCCCCTTGAAAAATGGCTACTCAGCGATGCAGAGGATTAGAGTCCAATCTATTGGGGGCTTTTGTCTTGCAAAAAGGCAATTTTCCCTTCATCAAGCTCTGTTTAAATGACATCACTTTAAATGAAAAGGTTCTATTTTCTGTTTTTATGTCACAATACTGTAATTGCACAGCAAGATTTTTTGAATACAACTATAACTGGATTAGGCTTTTCCGAGTTTTTCATCTTGTCATGCGTAATTGGGACACTGAATGAGGCACAAACAACCAAATCTGAATCAGTCTGAGTCTGACATGCAGTTAGATCATCAACTTTTACACTTTCATTTTAGTTAAACATACCCTCTGGATTTGTAACGGAGTCTTTCTATTGGTTGTTCTAAAAATATTCAGTTTTTAAAGATAAAATTCAATTTTCCATATGCCTCAGAATATGTTTTAACGTTGGCTCATGATCCACAGTTTCTTGGCACGTTTGTCAGCCACTGCATCAGACAATCAGCTTATTGGGAATTCTGTTAGTTTGTGTTATGTTGCTTGGAAATTAATAGAAAAAGAAAAAAGTGATGCACATCAGCTGCATTTGTAATTGAGATGCAATTAAAAAATTTTAAAGATAAAAAAAAGTCCTTACATGGAATTTGTGTTCGGTATATATGCCAATATTCTAACACGTCCTCATTCCTAAACGACAGAATAGGTTGATTGTCAATGACTCCCCAAATGACATACAGAATATGATCGTTCTATTTACCGTTGCACGGTGGCCAATTGGCTTAAAATGAGTCACGTAAAACTACTAAAATAAGGTCGTAACGTGACGTCATGGACAATATTACTTGTTTTGGATGTGGAATGTTTGTGTGTGTGAGTGTATGTGTGCATGACAGAAAGGTGTGTCAGATGTTTGTTAAAGACTACGGCAGTGTGACCATACAGATGTTTTTTATGCTTGTGTTTTTTATGTTATCTGTTGATTGTTGGAGCCGACGATGCAAGAAAAGTTTCTGTGTGAAGAGACAAAATTTTATCTTATCTTGTCTAATGTCATTGCGTCGGACTAAGGCTTGAAACTCAAACACTGTAATTTCAAAAAGTGACAGTTAACTTATGGTTTCACATGGGACATGAATCCGGGTCTCCTCAGTGAAAGCCATGTGTGTGTTTAACCCATCCACCAACCCCAACCTGATTCCTTACGCGTAATTTCTGCTCTTATACTTTGTCACCTCGCTTCCCTTCAAGATAATTACTACAGCCACGACAGGTCGCCGCCTAACAAGAATCGTAATTATGGGTCGTTATGAGCAGCTTGCACAATCGACCTATACGGTCGTTTTCTGGGTGAGGACGCTCTGCATTATTCGACTATTTAGTTTGTTGACTTTTTCAGACTAGTTGATTTGTCTGCTTTAGCTATGTTTTTTAAATCCAGAGTTTATGCTTTCCAGGAAAATTAGATCCCTAAGCCAGTTCACGTTTGCATGTATTTGCTGATCGACAATAATATGAGAGACACAGTTTTGCGGTTTATACTGTGGAGAGCAGAGCTGAAATTCTTTGATTTGCTTTACTTTTACAACAGACCAATATTCACGTTGTATTAAAGGTCCTATGGCATGAGATTTTTACTTAATGAGTTCCCCCAGCCTGCCTATGGTCCCCCAGTGGCTAGAAATGGTGATAGGTGTAAACTGAGCCCTGGGTATCCTGCTCCGCCTTTGAGAAAATGAAAGCTCAGATGGGCCAATCTGGAATCTTCCCTTTATGACATCATAAGGGGAAAGGTTACCTCCCCTTTCTCTGCTTTGCCCACCCATAGAATTTGGCCTGCCCATGAGAAAGAGAGAGACATCACGACTTGCAAACGAGCGAAGCATGGCAGTTGGTCAAGGCCACACCCCCATCCTCCACCTTGCCCCCCCTCTCTCCTCCTCAATAGCATTTAAAGACAGACATAGACACAGAAATGGCACATCCTAAGTAAAGCTCATTGTGGGACTAGCTCGTAGTGGCTGTAATTCTGCACCAACGCTGAATTTCGGGAAAGAGACTTCAGATACAGTATTAGGGGACCACTAAGGTCTATATAAAAGAGACTTCAGATACAGTATTAGGGGACCACTGAGGCCTATATAAAAGAGACTTCAGATACAGTATTAGGGGACCACTGAGGCCTATATAAAAGAGACTTCAGATACAGTATTAGGGGACCACTAAGGTCTATATAAAAGAGACTTCAGATACAGTATTAGGGGACCACTAAGGCCTATATAAAAGAGACTTCAGATACAGTATTAGGGGACCACTAAGGTCTATATAAAAGAGACTTCAGATACAGTATTAGGGGACCACTGAGGCCTATATAAAAGCATCCAAAAAGCAGCATGTCATAAGACCTTTAACCTTTATTAAAGAACACACTGGGGTGAAATTGAAAAGAAATGTTCACTTCTAAGTTCCTTTTGCCATTAAGGCATTTGTAGTCTCAAGGAATGTTCTGTAAAAATTCAGTAAAGTAATCCTGCACACCTCCCAAAACAACACTCAGTGATGCTTCTGTTCTTCATTTGATGAATGTTTATATGCTTGTAAGTCATGTCGTAAAACTGTCGTACCAGTATGTTAAACTCATGAGGATAATTAAATCAAGGCTTTGAAGAACACCTCCAGCTAGCCCTACTTAAAAGTTCTAAGACTGTTTTCAATTTAGTTCTTTTCAGTTGAAAGGGGTCAGCATCCAGCCTTGTTTAATTATCCTGCTGGACACTGGGAAGGGTGAGGTCACATTCCAAAGGTGGCACTGGAGTCCGGTTAAGGTAAGTGGCTTTATTTTAAACACATGGGCTACAATTTAGTCTCTGAACTTAACTACCAAGCCCAACAGTCTATTCAGACTACCACGGTTATCTTCAAGTAGAACTTTTCCAGAAACTGAGGTAGTTCCCCTCAAAGATATTGAGTCAGTCTGTTCACCTATGTGAGCACACAGAGAGGATGTCTGGTAAATGATATGAGAGCAGTGTTCAGATACCCCTCTTAGTGCTTTTAGTAAGCATAATGGTTTAATGGATTGTGATCAAATGGCAGGGAGGTGCACCAGGACAGGCATTTGAAGGATGAAGGTTTGAGCTGCCCCAGAGGAATATAAATAGCCCTGCAGTACAAAAGGCTTTTCTGCTGCTTCCCCTTCAAACCTCTTTCTCCCTGCTCGTCTCAACAAGGGGAATATGCGCAACCCCAACCTTGAGTAAAAGTCCCTGTCCTTCCATGTCAGTGCCTGTACCGAGATGAGACACAGAAAGGACTTACTCCCTACCTTGAGTAGTTAGCAGTGTGATTCATGGGCCATCGCCTCAAACTTGACCACTAATGTTGAAGTGTAGTGAATAAAAGATAACATAGATGGCAGGGTCTGCTTTAACCGACGTAGTGGAAAGAAGCAAGTGGTTTTTGCTCCTTAAAGCTTTAGTACGTTACTTTTTAATATTAATGAATGTCCGTTACATTCAAGCCATTGCCAAATGAGTTGCTAGAAAGCTAATTAAGACTATCGGCTCCACACAACTCTCTCTGGATTTCTCAGTATGACTATGTTCAGAAGATTGTGGCGTCCGGTGACCGGTTTTCCTGTGCAGAAACTCGAGTGAAGATAATGACCTCTCTTCTGAAGAGTCCATGATGTTTTTTTTTAATCCTCCGTGTCCTTCTTGGCTATTTGCAACTGCTTTTTTGTAAATGGATTGCATTGCCCTTTAGAGTTCTTGTCATGCTGTTGGAGGAAAAGACAATTGAACCATCAACCCCAAGATTATTGGACAATCCACTCTTCCACCTGACCCCAGTACTGCCTCCCAACCTGGGGATCTGGATCCTCACAAGGGGTTGTGAGACATGTATAAAATAAGAAATCTGATGGACTTTTCTTTAACCTTTTCATCTTTCTTATGAAATACTTTTTAGTATGCGGTTCCCAAAGTGGAGTCCGGGGACACCCAGGGGTCCTTGAGGGAGTTCCTGGGGATCCCCAGCAAAAAGGGGAATCATTATTTTCACTATAATTCCATAACACAATGACAAAATGTATGACTATTTTAATCATGGGTTTCATACACTTTCTGGAACAAAACATCTAAAAGCAAAAGTCCTATCAGATGGTAGAACCTGGGACGAAATCTTATCAAATTCGGGGTCCGTGGTCTAATTTGTGTCAGTTAAGGGACCCTTGAAATGAAAAAGTTTGGAAACCACTGCTTTATAGTTTTACCTATTCAGACCTCTGAAAATTATTCAGATGAAACAATCGGAGAAGCAAAGAATTTGCCTGAACCGCCATCAATTATAGACACACACCGGGGGTCGAGGGATCACAAGAAGATATTGCTTCATGTTAATGGGTCACACGTGAAAAGAGGTTGGAAACAACGATTTTAAAGCGTGTGTGTGTGTGTGTGTGTGTGTGTGTGTGTGTGTGTGTGTGTGTGTGTGTGTGTGTGTGTGTGTGTGTGTGTGTGTGTGTGTGTGTCCAGAAGCTGTTTGTATCTTTTCAGAATGCTAAATGTATTTGCATTCCTTTACATTAATATCCACAGGACGTATATTTATATGTAAAAGTTCTGCACTTTTGCTTTTTCTGCAGGCTGCTCCATGAAACTACAATATGAGAAGAAAGTAGTGTAGGAGGAGGGTACTGGAATAGACTGGTATACAAAAATAAACAAAGGAGGCACTTTCACACCAAGGTAATTAGGGTGTTTATGGGAGGAGAGAAGGTTCCTGATGGAACAGCGAGGATATAAGACAGGGGAAGATAGAGGAGGGAGGGGGTAAACTAAGGCTCATTGTTAGGCAGGTGATTTACAAGGGTACAGGGGCTCCGGGCCCTGCCAGTGGAAGGATAGATCATCTGTCGCTATAGCACCCTTAGCCCTTTGTTTCCATTGTGCCTAGACAAGGCTGGGGGGATGTGGGGACGAAAGTGGGTGGAGGGCGGCTGGAGTGATTGTTGGTTGAGTGCTGTTGTGCCATCGCAGGGCCAGGGCCTGTACATCTTCACCACAGACAGCAGCACAGATCAAAGGCTGCACTGTTCCCTCTCTCTAAAGCTCACAAGCCTTTGAAAACTTCCCAGAGAATTTGCACATAGGGATGATATGCCTCTGCAATGCTAGGGGCCTTCTGAAAACAGCATCTGAATACCAAACACCAACATTTAATGATACCCACAGTGCGAGAAATTATCCTGAGTTTGCTTTTCAATGCAGCCAGGTTATTGTATGCACCACTAGGTGGGATCTGTGCGTGTCGCACAGCGGCCGTGGGTAGATGGATGAGTCGTCTGGTGTATATGAAATGAGGTCACCTTCTCCCTTAGCTCCAAATAGACTTGGTTGTCTGAGTGCTGTCTGCCTTTCTCCACACATAGAACTGTCAGCATGCACCACTTGACCTTTCAGAGCCTCGGCGATAACGCTCCTTCAGGCAAAAATCAATTACCACAGGCAAACGCAAAATCAAATAAAGAAAGGGTATGATCTTAGCATGTGAGGAGTCACATGTTGGGGCAGTCTATGGATGCAGATTGAAAGGCACCTCGGTCCGTGTCACTGAATCTCTACTGATAATTTCATCAGGAAAGCTAATGGGGGATCCGACAGCTTTGTTCTGATGTTCGTCACAGGAGGGCACAGCGTAACCACTCTGATTCTCTTCCCTGGCTGCAATTCATAATGTGTAATACTGAAGTGAATGAGGATCAGAATTCAATTAGTAAGGTCTTGGAAAGTAGGCCAGTGCTGTTTACAAGAACCTCTCCCACACTCATTGTACCAATACAAAGGTCAAATCGTCATGTAGTGATCTACCTTTTTATACCCTGTGTTAACATCATACAGGGCCGACACGTTGAACCACAATATTCTGTAATCCAATGTATTTGTGGTTGGTACTATTCTTTTGTCTCCCTTCTCTATAGGACAAATATAAATAATTTTAAAACAGTAAACCGTTGCATCTTTAGCTAAAGAAAACATGAAATTCTGGAAAAGCATTTAATTTAATCTCAGATTTTCTTTATTGTTCAACAAGACCAAGTTCACTACGGCCGCTTGGCTGTAGCGGTTTTATGAAGATGTGTTTAGGCACAGTGATGCTTTAAGCTAAATGCTAACTTTTGCCTGGTAAAATTCCCAAAATGACAATGCCATCATGCTGACATTTAGCAGGTAATGTTTACCATTTTCATCATTTTAGTTTAACTTGTTAGCATACTAACATTTGCTAATGATCACCAAACACAATGTATAGCTGAGGCTGAGGTGAATGTCATGTACAGGTATTTTGGACAAATCCAAATTTTGACCTGAAAAACTAAAATGTCAACCAACCTTATGGTGGTGTTAAAGGAACATCAGGGGATCACCAAAGTCAGTAGATGCCATCCCCTTGGGACCATGAATGTGTCTAAAACATGTCATGGCAATCAATCCAATATATCCTGAGATTTCATTATATTTCACAATTCAGTTGGGACCAAAGTGGTCGACTGACCAACCAACCAACCAACCAACCAACCTGCCATCTATAGAGCCGCTAGATTGACTAAAAACTACTCCCTATTAAGGAACATTTTTATGTTCACATGAACATTAGCCAGAAGATTTGTCACCAAAACCACCACTTCGAAAGGCTACAAATATTCTTGACTTTAAATTTACAGAGGAAATGACTGCTATATTTCCATATAACATAGTCAAACCATCAATGTGTGATTTATTGGAGTCATTTGGCTGCACTCCAGGGCCATGCCTCACTCCACATCCAGGCTGTACTGGACAGAAGAGCCTGCAGTCTTAAACTCTGAGGGTGGGGGGCTTGGTGAAAAAGCAAGTAGCCTTACGAGTTTCAGAGCACTGTTTGAAGTGACCAATCATACAGTGCTGATGATCTGCGTGAAATAATCTGCAACCATCTCTGTGAACTAAAGATACATTTTCCCATGTTTATTAGCTACCCCCTGGGGTCTCTCTCTCTCTCTCTCTCTCTCTCTCTCTCTCTCTCTCTCTGGTTTGGACCCAATCTGTTCCAAAATTACTATTTAGATCAGTGGATTATCACTCATTAGGCATCTGTTTGAATCTGATTTCATTTATCAGACTTGGTCCACTTTTCCGATCCTAACTTTAAATAATGGCAGTCCCTTATTGAGTCTGGCCCTGGGGTTGTGATACTGAATCCTTAGTTACTGATCCATGATCCATTTTAATCCATCATGCAGCGTGTGTGTGTGTGTGTGTGTGTGTGTGTGTGTGTGTGTGTGTGTGTGTGTGTGTGTGTTTGTGTGGGGAAACTAAGCAAGGAGGAGATAGAGAGAAAAGGAACGACCTAATGCATTCCTTATCGCTCATAACACCTCATTATGTGAATTGTGTGTCTCTCTCAGTGCAGCACACACACTGCCACACGCCACAGCACCTTCTGGCTCAAGAATGCCAAGCACTCAGGTGCTGTTTGCCCCAGAGCAGACACTGATCAACCTCCCTCCCTCCGCCAGCCCAACATCCAATTTGCTTTGGCATTTATAGGTGTTTATGATAAAAGCTGACAGTCCAATGCCTGGTGAGCGAATGACATTTCAAAGTGATGTAAGATGGGGCATGGTTATGTGAGCAGTGCCCGGTTATGCACAATTGACTCCCCAGTGTACCAACAGCCAGGGTGGGGGTTAACTGTGAGTCTGATCTGTGAGGGATAGCGTGAAAGAGAGGGTTAATTCACTGCCTGTCATGTTAAGCACTGTCCAGTATATCATGGACCCCACACACACACACACACACACACACATATATATAAAAGCAGTAGATTACCCCTGTGGTGGGTGAGAGTATGACGCGTTTACTTTACTCTGCTATACTTTTCCTGCATCCTCTTCATTATCCCCTTCATGAGGCCAAATTGGCAGCAAGCCCTTTAAAAATAAACACTGACACGACTGTTAACAAAATGTGACTGCAGGCAAATACAACCGCAGGCAAATAGGCACAGCGGTTGTATCTGTGCAAGTCTTGCTATATCAAAAATACATGAGACTGCCTCCTTTACCGTGATTAAAGGTGATGTATCTAAGTGCTTCAGGTGCTGCATCGCCAAATTGTGCTTTCAAATTCTGGTTAGTAAAAAGTGTACAGTCTGAGAGCGTTTCTTTTTTTTCTTTCCTTTGTAAATCAATGGGCTGTTGTGACTGCTGGCATTTGTAGGAGATTTCTAACTGTCTACATCTTACATTTCCTGCTCCTGCAGAGTCAGCCAGCATTGACAGGAGCCAGGGCCAGGACTCTAATGTCCCCCAGACACTGGCCAGAGCTGGGCGAAAGGCCAAATCCAATCAGCAGCACCACCAGACAATATCAAAGACCAGTGGGCGAAAGGAAGTGGGGTTGAATGGCAAGCTGTGGCGTAGAATGAGGAGGCAAAAGGAAGACGCAATGAGAGGTTGAATCTCATCAGCTGGTTTTAACGATGAGTCACCACAGAGCAGATTATTGCACAACATCCAGGACAGTGGGTTCAGACAAAGGGAACAAGTGTCCCAAATCACAGAGAAACTGAACAGAGAGATTGTAGAGTCCCACCAGTGATGAAAAGCAATGACCGTGAGCAAACATGACGATGGAATGAGCTTGCTCAATGGAAGGAGGTCGCAGAACAATGTCGCAGAAGGTAGGCAGGGAGGCAAACACATGGTAGCGCAAGGTGGTGATCAAAACATGACGAGGGGTTGGCCAGCATGCCGGCATCATTTACCTGCATCACCACCTGCTGCCATGCTAGCGGTTGGCTGGTAGGGGGGTTGGGAGGCAGGTTGGCGCGCTCTAGCTGCAGCGTGACGTTGCGCCGCTCCTCCTCAAGGGCTCGGGTCAGCTGCTCAAAGCGCGCCTCCTGCTCTTTCACTGAGGCCAGGATGCTGGCGGCCGAGCGAACATCATAGTCCTCCATGTCCAGTGTTGGTCGCAGTTGTACAGATCTTCCAGGGGAAAGAGAAGGGGGAGGAGGGGGCACCAGGTCATTAAAGACACCCTGACCCAACAGGCTGGGTGAGCAGCATCAACAGGCTGATGCAAGTTCAACGTCAAATACAAGACTAACTCATTAGCCAAGATGGGACATTGATGATTTGGCATACAGCACAAGCTTTTAAGAATCATCATGAACAAAAGACCAAGATGACACATCAAAATGGAACAATTAGGATGGCTGACTGGATGATTGGGGGTAGGGTCATACTACAGAGAGTCTATGTGTTACAGTCAAATCTGTTTCAGTTAGACTCTTGAGCCAATACCCTGAAGGGACAAGCTCAAATTCTCCCCACAAAGGGTGACTACTGTACATGGGGTTAGACACTCCGAGCCCAGCAAAGCAAAGACATTAAAGAGGATGCTCTGCTGGGTGCCAATTATGTTTTCACTTTCAGAAGTTTGAGGCTTTTTTGTAATTAGGCAATCCTGCCACCGCACACACAATTCAATACAGTTTTGCTGGAACATCAGTGCAACAAAATGGAAACATGAGCCAATAATTCCAAGTACAGCAAAGGGAATGAAACAGCACAGTGCACACTCACAAAAACAAAGATTCTTGTTTTTGGACATCCAAAAGGTGGAAAGGAATGAACAATTACAGCTAGCATGGAGGAATGGCACTGTCATTGGTAGGGATGCACCGATACCGATACCAGTACTCGGGTGTCGGTTCGATACAACCTGATACCACTTTATGGCAATGTGACATTAGCCTAAATAGATATAAAAATATAATGTTTTGCGGTACGTCAGTGTTTTAACATTGATGTGTTTACTACTGTTGCCAGGCAGCCTGCTTTCCTTTACTTCCGGTTTCTTCTTCTCTACTACTTCTTGCTCATTCACAGATTATTTTGTCTGTACGCCCTCTGGTGTTTCGGATAGTACTGCAACAAACAATGCGCTGAGCATAAACATCTCCGTGCACGCTCATAGGGCGCGCGCCATCTATGGCGGCCCGCGCAAGGTGTCGAGCTTATCGTCTCGTCAGTTGAGCAGGTAGTCGAGTGATGTCAGCAGTTTGGAGATATTTCAGGATAAACAATGATGATAAAAGTAGAGCAGACTGAAAACAGAAACAGGCTTACAGCTGATAATGCAGAGAAGCTTCTTTTCATCAAAAAGAACCTGCCTCTCACTTTTCTGAAAAAGGTCTTTAGCACTAACATATGATAACATCATTTCAGTTGTTCTGCTACTATGCTGTGTGGTACTAAAATCCACTGAATGTGTTACAGGTTACATTTATGTGAAATGGGCGACAGTGCCATGTTTGTTTAGGAAAACACAAAGTTGAATGTTAAAGCTCCATTGTGTAATGTTTTGAGTTGATTCTTAGCAAAAACCTCTTTGTTCTTTCACAAATATGTGCTCATTCATGTGTAATTACTTCCACCAACTAATCGAAGTATTCTCGTAAGCGTACAATCTACCATTCAGACTACATAGGAGCGAGTCGCTAGAATGACGGCAGCCATGTTGCACCTCCATTTTTAAAATACATTAGCCAAAGAGGGACATACCGCCGCCTTTCGCGCTTTTAAACTCAGTGGCACCATGATGAATGCCAGGGAGGTGGAGAAGATTACTCGCGACTGCCGGCAGATTTGAAAGCCTGTTGGAAATGGAGGATCACGCCTATTCTCGAGGACATGTAACAGAGTCGCCAAGGAAGTTAAAAAGAGAATTAAAACGGCAATGCGACAGGCAAAGCAACAAGACCAAAGTTAATATTGCAGTGCTCTTTTCCAAGATGGAAAGAGCTCATAAGTAGCAAGGATTTTAAAAGGGATGCCGAAGTTGCCTGCTTTCTTCTCAAAAGGAAATTCTGCATATTTGTGTAAATTCAAAGTTTTATAGTTGCTTGGCTAACTATAGCATGGTTGTGCATAACGCTAGAACAACGTCTAGGATACTTTTCCTTGCGTCAATGATGAAAAAGGATTGTCTAACTTGTAACATAAACGTAATCATATGTGTCATGATTTCCCTGGCAGACAATCACGTAATGGAGATGTAACACAGACTAGCTACAGCTAGAACAGCTGTGTGTAAACGATGGAGATACTAAGAGCTCATTTTGGTTTCATTGACATGATTGTTCATACTGCTCAGAGAAATATTAAAAACACAAACCTCCATTGCTTCTCTCCTACGCTGTAAACATTGCCTTACACTATTAATCTCGTACAATATACAGAATAACGAGAGCACTGGTACTTTACTAACATTAGCTTGCATATGTTTGGGAACCTGATAGCTGATGTTAGCAATGAAATGGTACCAAAATAACGTAAAACTATTATTACACTGGAAGGACTCATGGACGAAGTCATACTTCTTGGAATAATACGGTCACTGTAGGAGTTAAAAACGCGCTCGGAATGGGAGGGGCTAGAAAGTAATATTCAGTTGGTTGTCATATACAATTTCACCGCTAGATGGGAGAAATTCTTACACAATGTAGATTTAAAATGTCAGCAACAGCATCAAGTTGTATATTTACTTTGTTGCAGTCAGAAAGTGAAGAACATCTGATGAAAATAAAACATTGTTAGAACTGTATTATTAAATACTCATATCGGTACTTGGTATCAGCAAGTACCCAAATGTAAGTACTTGTACTTGGTCTGAAAAAAGTGGTATCGGTGCATCCCTAGTCATTGGATATAGTCATGCACAGAGCCATAACGCAATCTGACATACAAGCACTGTAGCAGGCACGAATCCAACACATGCAAGCTTCCCACAGCCACCCATACGGACACTGCCCATCATAAACAATCATAATTTCTAGATAACAGTTGCAGGCCACAGTGCGTATGACTGTCACACACACCCTGATATCCATAACTGATGGTGTCGTGTTATCAAGGGGGTTGATGGCATACAACAATGGGGTTGGAAATACCAAACCACAGCAATACAGACCTAGTAGATAAGCAGGCTGAGAGGTGTTAGAAAACAGACATCCCCCACTCTGACAGAAGCAGAAGGATGAGACAGCAAGAAGAACGAAGAGCTGGGAGAGAGGGGAAAGAAAAACAAAGGGAATACAAAAGTGAGAAAGCCAGAGGTTAAAACAGAAATGAAAAGCAACAAGCAACATATGCTTCTTCTGACTGGGTTGGATTTGACTTTATAGTAAACCCAAGTCTAATGAAACAGGTGTAAAAAGTATTTGACGTACATTTCAAAATAAACATCCACAGTTAATTTTTTTTTACTGTTTTCATAAATCTTCGTAACTGAAAGTACATGTCTATTTTCAAGGCTGGATTATCAACCTGGCAAAGTGGGCAGCTATTGTACTTCAGGGCAGCACACCCCAAGAATCCCTCAAATCCTCAAATTCACTGTTTGTCACTTGAGTAGTAATAATTTCATTCATTTGTTTGAGAATATTCACTACTAAATTCCAATATCACCAGAAATGATGAGGGCCTTTTGCTGGGTCCTGCATTAATAAACAATAGCAATGGCGCATATACAGATTTATTATACATTTTTTGCATGCCGAGGATAGAATCATTTTTGCCACAGGGCAAAACATTTGAGTTTACACTCTTTTAAAAGCATAATTTTTCACAGATAGAGCATAAGCGAGGTGCCCTTTTGTATGCGGATGTGACATAATGTTCTGACCTTGGACTGGACTGCTTAATCAGAGAGTGAAAGGACATGTTCGTCAAGCAATCATTCCAAGAAAAATCACTACCCGGGGTCAACATAGTCCAGTCAGCATTAAAGTGCTCATATTCAGCTTTTTGGCTTTTTCCCTTTCCATTATTGTGTTATGTATCTTTTTTGTGCATGTTATAGGTTTACAAAGTGAAAAAGACCAAAGTCCACCCCAAAGGGACTTACCATCTCCAACAGAAAACACTGTTCACCAACTGCTCCAAACAGCTCTATTGTAGTCCAGCCTTTACTTCAGAGACAAACGTGGTCACTTTGGAACACACGTTATAATGCTCACCTAGCTACTAGCATGGGACGCCCTCATACTCTGCTTCTGACTGGCTAGTAGTCCTTACCTAGCTACTGTCAGGGCACGCCCTCATACTCTGCTTCTGACTGGCTAGTAGTCCTTACCTAGCTACTGAGCATGTGCGACTCCCAACAAAGATGGAACAGAAGTGAGATGCCTCACTCTGTAGCTAAAACAGAGAGCTCAACACACAGGGTGAAAAGAGGAGCTGCAGAAATGTGTAGTATAACAAAAATATGGTGTTTTTTGAAAATTAAACCATGTAAACCTATTCTGATATAACCTCTAAATACAATTATGAACCTGAAAATGAGCAGAATATGAGCACTTTAATCTAAAAACAAAAAAATCTGTATGACTCCTTGTGTAAAAGATGTGTCAGATATTGTGAGTAGTAATTAGGGCTTTAAAACAAAAATGTTGGGCGCCTGCGTAGCTCACCTGGTGAGGTTTACTCCTCGACACAGCGGCCCCAGGTTCGGCTCCGACCTGCGGCCCTTTGCTGCATGTCATTCCCCCTCTCTCACCCCTTTCAAGTCTAAACTGTGGTATACAAATAAAGGCCTGAAAAAATGCCCAAAAAATAATCTTAAAAAAACAGAAATGTAAGGTGAATGCTAGGGCTGCACAATATATCGTCGTTTTTTTTTTTTTATGGTCATCGCAATATCAACTGGTGCAATATACACATCACGAAAGGCTGCAAGATATCGCGAAAGATACTCTGATTTTTTTGTTAGTTAAAAGAAAATATCACTAGAACACTGCACTTCAAAATGTAACGGTCATTCTTTTTATAGTTGTGCCTTTTATATATTAAATGTTAATTTCAACAACGTATGAATGTCATATATCGCATTCATACGTATATCGCATGTTTTCCTCATATCGTGCAGCCCTAGTGAGTGCTTCTTTAGTCACCAGAAGGTTAAAGAGAGAAGGTCCAAATGAGTCAGGAGACACATTGTATCAAAGCATTTTGGGTATCTTCCAGCTGATCTGATGCCACCAAAACAGACAAAGATTGAGAAGGGGTGGTTTTGCTCAGCAGGGGGACGATCAATGCAGATGCAACCATTAGAATCTTAAACAGGTCGGATTACAGAAAGTACAGAGTGTGTGTGTGCGCACGCATACACAGGATTCATTTTTCACTATAGGACCTGGTGAGCGTGAGGCCCTTATTCCCTTTGAAGCACACACTCCCTCTTTGATGTTTGTTGTGTGCTGATCATTTATTTATCCGGCGTGGAGTGGAGTCTGTCACGACTCTTCCTTCACTCTTCCTCACAAAGCGATACATGCTGAGGAGCCTGTGTTTTCACATCCATGTGAAGGAAAGAAATGGTTGCTTTGGTTGATTTGCCTCTATATGGAAACATGATTCCTCATTACATAGCCATTATCAGATCAGAAATCTATTATTTTGAAACACGTTCTCCCTAAAATATGTGACTGGCATGTGTTTATAGTCATCAGCCGGTATATTTAGTTTCAAAATGGAAACAGTGCTGGGCAAAAAATAGCATCCTTGTCTATTTTCAAAGTGATCCACTACTTGAGATAACCCACAGCAAAAGGGCACCATAAGCCATGTAGACTGGACATACTTGATGACGGACTCTAATGATTCACACCCCTGGAGGGTTAGGGGGCAACAAGCCATTGCTTCCTGAGTCGTAAAGGGAATAATATGGCAGGCATGTCAGCTACACCCCACAGCTTATCATTAAACACCAACTTCTGGGCATACTTAAAATAGCACAGGGAGGGGCATCTGAAGAATTCCCCTTCTGCCACCATGACAGCCCTGTTTTTATTTTTAGGCTTTGGTTCAGCAGATGTTTGCTAATGGCCTGCGTCAGAGGGGATAAAAACACAGCCAAGGTCTGCACATTTAACCCCATCCTCAATTACACACGCCCTACTAAGTCTCAACTTTATGTAATGGAAACAACAAGGGCAGGAAAGTCGTTTGTGGATGCAACTTTTGGAAGATAATGAGTGGAAGGGATGATCACTTATCAAAGAGATGAGATCTAAAAAAAAAAAAGGGAAAATGTTTAATTAATTCCACAAAGGGAAGTGTGTTGGATTAGACTACTCTTAAGGCGTAAACATCTTTAATTAAAAGGACAAACAGGCTCATATTCCATGTGTAGAGTTGATGAGGCATCTCACTAGCAGCTTCACTGTTGCAAGTATTTGCCTATAAATGCACTTCAGCAGAAAACCCTCGGCTCTATAAATAGCCCAGTAGTAAATATATATACACACACACACACACACACACACACACACTTTGAGTGTGGATGGGCAGATGAGATGCAGCGTTCGCTCACATCAAAGGCTTGCTGGAAAATCTGGTAATAAATCTTTGGCACCTTATTCATCATTGGAAACTAATCTTCCAATGACAAAACCCTCTGCCATCATACCCCTCTCTGTAGTAAACTGGCAAGAATGTAAGTGATGTTATCCTCAAGAACAGCTTCTTGTTTTGTGTATGGAAACTTTTCTGCCTTGAGCAGAATACAAGCACTTTGACCAGAGCAAGCTGGGATGCCCAGCATTTGATCTTTTGCCTCTCTTGTTGTTTTGCTATGCTCTGGTGGAAAGCATCACAGACTGTGCCGGTTGGTATGAGTCTGCTGTGTGCAGCCGACTGACATTATACAACCAGTGGTGGAAGAAGAATACAGATCCTTTACCTAAGTAAAAGGAGTAATACCACACTGTAAAATACTCTGTTAAAGGTAAAGGTTCTGCATTGAAACTAATACTTAAGTAGAAGTATGTAAGTATCATCACGAAAATGTACTTAAAGTATTAAAAGTAAAAGTACTCAATGCAGAAAAATTCTCACGTTTTAGAAACGATCAAAACAGTTCTGTCCCTTAACTAAGTGTTAAATCAGCTAATCATTTCGGATGAACTTGTAGGCTGTTATAATGTTGTGTAGTTTAATTTATAATAAAACATATTTTATAAATTACATGTGTTTTGTGTGCAAACATCTTGATTTGTAAATATAATATATTGTAATATATAGTGGAGTAGGAGTGGAAAGTGACATAAAAAGAAAAGACTCAAGAAAAGTGATTGACACGCAGTTAGACACCCCCCAGGCCCTGATTGGTGCATCTGAACAGGGAGCTGTGGATTTTTGCAAATCACACTACAGGCTGTAGGTGGTTCCAGAGGAGCCGGATTTTTTTTTTTAAATTAGATAGATAGATAGATGATAGATAGATATCATCTATCTATCTATCTAATTTAAAAAAAAAATGACCTGCTTCATGTAGTTCTACTGGAACATAGCATCAGTTTCAGCAAATATGACAAAGTTAGTTTTATAAGTCTTACCTACTGCACCTTTAAACCACTAGCCTGGGTCTATCTCAAAGTAGTCTCGCGTTATCAGACCTAATTCCACAGTGCTGTGTCAGCTGTGTCAGTAAGGTGTGGCTACACTGTGTCAGGATTTATCCCAGCACTGTACATCTGTTGAGCCAGACTAGTCTGAAGGTAATCACATTTGCTTTTGAGGGGCAATGTACCAGACTGTCTCTTGGCTAGGCACAGTTACAACAGATCAAACAAACGAACAAGATATAGCAAGTTTAGAGAGCTTCAGAGGTGCTTATAGGTGGATTTTGTTACCATTATACTAGTCTATATCGACGACGTTTCATTTCCGGGATTGTTCAGGTGCTGCCGGAAATTCCGTCATTTTCAGCCGGATGTTGTAATTTTAAACCCCTGTGGATTTGTGAGGACTATGGTTAACTGCTCCTCAGATCTCTGCAGGGTAAATCCAGACAGCTAGCTAGACTATCTGTCCAATCTGAGTTTTCTGTTGCATGACTAAAACTACTTTAGAACGTACACGCTCCACCAAAACAAGTTCCTTCCTGAGACTATTTTGCAGAGGCACCGTTGTTGTGTCCGGCGCCTAGCACCGCCCAAGACGATTGTGATTGGTTTAAAGAAATGCCAATAAACCAGAGCACGTTTTTCTAGCCAGACCCTCCTCCGCATCGCTGTGGAGGAGGGTCTGACAATGCGAGACTACCTTTGTACAGAACCAGGCTAACTGTTTCCCCGTTTCTGGTCTTTATGCTAAGCGACGCTACCCTGCTGCTGACTGTAGCTTCATATTTAGAGGACACATACGAGTGTTATCGACATTCTCATCTAACTCTCAGCAAGAAAGTGAATCAGCATATTTCCCAAAATGAAAACGATTGCTTTGACTTTTGTCTTTCATCAGCAGTCAAAGCAGAGACAAAGGAGGACTACAGCATGGCTACCGAGGAGGCTGCCCAGAGCAGAAGTGGTGTGTAGTCTTGAGGGGTTTGAGTACAGGGTCATTAGGGGGGTGGGGGACAGATTGGGAGGTAAAGGCAAAGGATAATTGAGTGTGACCATCAGTGCCTGATATTGAGTTAGAAACATTCACCTGATTAGGGACTAGGAGGGTGGTGGGTTACATGCTCCCCCCTCATGGCCAATTTGCCCCTTTCCAGAGGCTGTAATTGCATCTCAAATTAATTCCTTGTCTAAACCCATCATATGCCCATCTGAAGATGTAGCTCTCAGTGGCACAATTGGGTACTTAAAAACACCTGCTCCTCTTCCTACTGCGGGTGTGGAAGTAGTGGTGGGAACAGTCTTCGATCTACCCACGTTGGCTGTTGACGATAAAACTTTCATACAGGCAGAAGGTAAATTGGCGATATTAGGTGGTATTGCGCTGCCTTAAACCGTTTTTTCGGAGCCAGTAATTTCAGGCTCTTAAGGGAATCATTCTGCTTGGCTAAGCTGTCCAATATGTCAAAGCTCTTACGGGGAGTGACTGACAGTTAAGTGATTCATCATAATGACAATGTGCTGTGTTGGGAATTTCTGCTCACCAACAGCAAAGGTTTTGATGAGTTTTGCGACTCTTTAAAAGCACTACTCATGAACATAAATGTCAGATTGAGTTAGACCTAATTATGAAGAAAAACAGACATGACAAGTGTTTGTATATGTATTTTTATAGTGTATGTAAGTGTAACATTGTATATTTTTCTAAATGTTTCTAAGAGTGTAATTGTAGCCAAGCCAAGCCTTCAACTGTCTGTGTAAGAATGCTATAAAACACAATGCCCAATTTATAAGATGCAGCTTTTTTTTGCAGAATATTAGCCAAAATCAACATATGTGGCACGCTACCATGTAATGAATGGTTACCGGAAGATGATTGTCATTTCTAATAAATATCTAATATTCTAAGTAGCACTGGACTTATACTAGTGACTAATGTTTAAAAAAGATGCAACACATAAAACAAGAAATGCACTGTCACCAGGAATGAACCTTCCCCCAATTTAGGATTCCAGGCATTGTTGCTTTGAGGAACATTAAAGTGAGTGTTAATTCCCAGAAGGGTATTGCTGAGTGATGCACGGATAAGCAAAGCTTAGCAAGGTGCGTGGAGTCCATTTCTGACCACTTTCACAGCTAGAAGAAATGTAGCCGTTGTTTACGCTTTATATTTTATTTCATTCTTCTTTTCTTTGAACCGCCTCGCTATGTGGAGGATTTCAGGCCGGAAAACTCTGACGCACACTCACACACACGCACGCACGCACACACACAAACTAACTACATAGACAAAATACAAATACTGTATGTCTTTGTTAGTCTCTTTGTTAGAAACAGTTAGGACTTATAGATACTTGTAGACTTTACGCTAACAGAAACGTGCTACAGAATACTGTATATGGGACGTACAAAGCTTCGATAAACAGCAGCCTGTTTTAATGCCTTCTCGCCCATTTTAAATTTTACCACTGTATTACATTCAGATGTTTTACCCCAATTGCTGTTCAGGTACTATAGAATAAGCTTTGCCAACATTATACAGTAAGTAGCCAAGGTCAAGGTTTCAGTGTCAAGTCACATCTAGATAAAAGTCGGTTCATGATTGTGACGTTACTTTGAACAAGCTTAATGCAATGAACAAAGCTTTGATAGACATGAACAACAATCACTTTTTCTAATATACTCTCTGTCCTACTTCTTAAAGAGAGTGTCTCCAAGTTTACGTGAAGTAAAGCAAAGTATTTTGCAGCACATAAGACATCCAAATTGCTTTTAGGTGTCTCAGGTTCTATCTTCAACAGGTGCCAGACTTCAAACATGCAATTACACAGTTGAGTCTGTCTTTAATCGTGGACTAGAACAAATGTCCTCTTCTGTTCAGCTCTAAAACCCAATAAAAACTGTGAAGAGAACTAAGACCGATTTTCCACTGACATTTACCTGAGCTGATTCAACTGTGAGAATTATTTAAATCAGAGCACATTTCCTGGAGGAAAAAGCTTCTGAATGTATTGAAATAAAAATCATACGAGGAACCTCTGCGACAAAGTGAAATGAAGTTAAGTAAAGTGAAGCTCCCTCGAGGAGAGATAACAGAGAGAAGTCTTGGATTTGCAAACTGAAAAAAAAACGTCAAGAAATGTAATTACTGCAATGATGAGCTGAACAACGTGATTAAAGGAGGGCTGGAGGTGTAGAAAGAGAAGCGGGTGTACCTTTGATGTCGGTGAGTGCCGTCAGACTAGAGTGAGGACAGGCGTAGCTCTGTTAGAGTGGACTCGTTTGTTCAGTCCGCCAAGGGAGATCTGTGGATAAAAAAAACAAGGACATGGAAAATAACTATTCAGCCATCCCGCTGACGGTGCATTGTTAATATAGGGCTATTGTGTAATACAGAGACACATACGTAGTATACAAAGTTCAAAATTGTAATCTGATGCTGGTGCCCACTCTTAACCATAGTACCCTCTCAATAGCTATTGGTTCATCCTCTCCTGCCCATTACGTGTGGTGTGCCACAAGGCTCAGTTTTAGGTCCACTACTGCTTTCTGTTTACATGCTTCCTTTTGGGGACATTATTCGCAAATATGTTGTATTTTCACCGCATTGTAGAGCTCGACTCTACTCGACTCACTTTTAGTACCAGGTACATATCTAGATATCTAGGATTCTTAGCTGATCGTCATAGTGACGTCGTGTGAAATAGCTGTGACATTTTCTTTAACGCAACACAGCTCTCACTGGATCCTTTTGTTGGCAACCAAACAGAGGAATGTCGGTACCTCGTTAATTGACCACAGCGCTGCCATTTTTTAAAATCTTGGTCAAGTGAATAAGAAAAATGCGGTCGCAATTGACGACAGCTTAGCTATTAAAAGATGCCAGGTTTGTGCACCTCGAAGGAAGTGATACCAAAATAAGTACTAGGTACCATCCACAACTTTTGTCAATGGAAAATAAAAAAAAGAGCATGTCGAATAGGGTTGAGTCTAGCCTAGTCTATATCCTTGACGTTCCACTTCTGGGATTGCTCAGGTGCTGCAGGAAATTCCACCGGATGCATGTATTTTCCGTTTCCTTCCCCTTTCTTTGTGTTGGAATTTTAAATTCGGTGGATTAATGAGAACTATTGCTGACTGCTCCTCAGATCTCTGTAGGGTAAATTGAGACAGCTAGCTAGACTCTCTGTCCAATCTGAGTTTTCTCTGGCACGACTATTTGCAGTGGTTCTATGCATAGTTTAGCACTGCCCATGATGATTATGATTGGTTTAAAGAAATGCCATTAAACCAGAACCTGTATGTACCCATAACACCTGGCGATAATAGCAGTGTTTTCACTCTCATTAACTGCTAAATGTCCAACAGTTTTTTGCTGCTAAACAACAGTAAGTCAGAGATTGTTTTAGTCAGCCCTCCCAACTCCATTCAGCTGATGCATAATAACCTTGACAGTCTGTCAATAAATGTTAAACCTGTGGCTATAAATCTAAGTCATATTTAAGCCTGACCTCAGTTTTGATGCTCAAATCAAGAGGGTTGTACAGTCCTGCTTTCTTCACTCAAAAACATAATCAAAATTCGAAATGTTCTATCCCTTTACTGATCTGGAGAAGGTTATCTCTGCTTTTATTTATATCCTGTTTGTTTAAGACAGAGTTCTACCATGATAGTAGTTGGTCCAAAATGTGGATCTTAACGATTCAAGGAAACGTGATCACATCACCCCTATGTTATCTGCCCTTTACTGGCTACAAATTAAATTCCAAAATGTATTTCAAAATGTTACTAATTACGTAAAAGGCTAAATTAGGTCTAGCCCCAAAATATATCTGTGAACTCCCGACCCCTTGAACCAACTGAACCGAACACGCCCTAGCTGTGAACGGTCCCCAGCTTTGGAATTCCTTGCTTGCTTCTTCTGTGTCAACCTTTAACTTCCTTTTTAATACATATTTCTTCAGACAGGCATTTTTATGTGGTGTTGGCTGATGTCCAAAAACAAAACACTCTGTCAATATTTCTCCAGACACTAATATTCTCCAAGGAAACCCAGGATAATAATTATACAAATATGCAATTATATACAACAAGAGATAGCATGGCTATTACTGCTGCTAGAGTAATAAGAATGATTTCAGGGTAGGAGCTTCACATAAAGAACTAGTCTATTAATTCTTCTTGTCCAGCTTTACAGTCATTTCCTACCAGAAGTTTCTATGTCAGAATCATGTGAAATGAGCTCCAAACAGATTATTGTGACGTTAAAATCTTGTTTCCATCACTAATGAGGCAACGTTAACTTGATACTTTCAACAAACCAATACGTCAGCCTGACCTTAGTATTCACACTGCACCGCATCAGAAATACAGACATCACAGGCACACACACACACAAAGAAAGAGACCAGTGTCCAATACCGCAGCGCAAATTGTTTTTGATGCTTCCTACCATGGGATGAATTATTCTGCCATACACACCAACCTGTCCAGTGGCTCTGCTGCCTTTGATGGCTGAAGAAACAAAAGCCTGGCAGCAAAACTACTGGATTGACTGCACCCTTGAAGGTGTTACTGATGATGAAATCAAAGGCGCCCTTACGCCGCTTACTCAAAAGCCAACTTTTATTTTAAGTCTATGGGTTTAATAAGATGTAATGGTTCCTTAAAAACAGTCTCACACTTCAAGCAACACTTCACTCTGGTAAAATATATATTTAAAAAAAAACCTACAATCCCCAAAAGGAGCTCATCAGCAGCTCATTTTAAAAGATTAGCTCTTATAAATGCAACTAAAGGTTCAGACTGATGTTTGGTAAAAATGTTTAAAAAGAGCAAAGGTTACTTGTCTATAGAGTAGATGGAATGTAAAAGATCAACATTTATTTCATTTTTCCTTACTGAAACAGTGAAAGTGAAAGACACTGCAAGAAAGCCATGCTTAAAAATCAGAAACATGAACTACTGCTTTAGGTTTTAATATATAAAATGTATGTATAGTCAGCTCTCCACAAAAGTATCTCAAGATACAGCTCTGACTTCAGGCCAAATATACATCAGTGAGTAGTGAAGCCATACAATGTTAAATTAACTATGATAAAAAAATCGATACAAAGTCAACTTTTCTCTCCAGGTTTCAGCTGGCTCTGGGATTAGAATATCTCTCCCTCTCCAGGGATTCCTGGGTGTGTTCACTTCAAGGACAGACAGCCTCTGAGCACCTTGGATTTTTGGTACAAACCTTAGCCAGGCCGCATTAGTTATCACCTCGTCTCTCTTGGTCTCGCTCTCTCTCTCTGGTTCTGGACGGGTCCTTACATCGCTCCTGAATGGAGATTACCTCGACACACTGTCACAGCTCACGGCAGCGCTGTGATTAATACACATTCTATTCTACTTAATGTGATGCAATGCTCTTGTGAGTGAGTTTTCCCCTTTGGTCTGACAGGAGAGCAGCACAACAAGCTGGTTTGGGAATGGGGAAGATTGATGGTCAGCGATGGTGACAAATGAATAAATGATGCTCCCGCCACCCTCGGCTAATAGCACTTACCCTCCCATCTGATACCGTGGAGCAGATCAGAGGTCAATAGTGGGAGGCTGTGATTATTCTGGGTGGCAGTCAGTCGAGGGTTCCTGTGGCTAAAAGAGCTGTTGGTAAATGGCCAATTCTGACACAGAGCTGCTGACACGATTCTCAAGTATTGTAGGTCATAATGCTTCAGAGACCTGGGTTGGGCAGCTCTGACGAGTCAAATGTGGATAACAAGACATTGTTGTAAAGAAGCGTGTGTGTTCAACAAAGCATTTCCGTGGGTAAGTGAAGAGAAAAATGCAGTGGCCATGCCTCAAGCTGATAGAAATTCATACTCCCAATACTTACATCCAATCAGATTTATTGACACAGTACCCGGTCAGATACATTTCCTCTGCTCTTGGTTCTGTGTTGACTATCTTCACAACTGACCCTGATGCCGCTGTCCTCACCTGACAGTAATAATTGCACAGCCCTCATGCAATATTTGTGCTTCATATCTGCGCTTGATACCTCACCTGCTGTGCATTATGCAGACAATTGCATATTCTATCGTGACTTGTTCTGCCTTCAACCCACCATCGTTTGGAGAGCGCCCCAGTGTAAATCTGTGATTAATAATGAATGCAGAGTGAGGGTTAGCTCGCTGACTGACAGACTGAAGGGCTTACTGTCTGGGGAATGCTACACTGATGAAAGTATTTCTTTAGCTGCTAGTGCCTCTGCACACTCACATAGAAGAACTGGAGTCACATATAAATGACCATGTGGATAATCAGCCATTTCTCGTGTGCGTTTGGCATGCATAGAGGTGTCATTTCATATACGTCCTCTGTGTTCCATGTGAATGCACTGAGCAACTTGACTAATTGCTTGGACAACTATAGAAATGAAATGCTAAATGTGAAAATTAAAATGCTAGCGGAACATTAATTATGCAAGACTACTGTGCATGTGGCTTCATCTCCAACAAGTGCTCCAACCAAAATAACAAAGCAGGTTGTTTTACATGGGTTTCCAAATGACCCCATTCAGTGTTTTCTGATCTAGTCAGGATGTCAGTGTCTTGGTAAACACAAACGACAAAAATATAAAAAAAAGTTTTAACAAAAAGAATTCACATGCACATTTTCTGATCTGCCATTTATGAGGAGGGAATGGTTTAAAGTTAAATAGCAACTGAAATAACTTAGTTACACTAAGGGGTAGATTGTGGTCCAGTTAAAGGAATAGTTTTACATTTTGGAAAATATGTGAATTAGCTTTAGCCGAGAGTTAGATGGGAAGATGTATATCACTCAACTTTTTGTGCGTTTGCCTGGTTCTCTTCAAAGATCCAAAATATGACATGAGAGTGCTATCAATGATCTCACTGACTCTGGGCAGGAAAAACAAAACAAAATGTCAAACTATTCCTATAAAAGAAACCAGCGTTGACTGTTGCATAGGGGATGCATAAGGATACAAAAAGCAAAACAAAAATCGAAACGTTGTACTCTCTAAATGAAAGAAAAGGGATCGAGAGCTGTGCTCAAAAGCAACTCAACAGAGGGCATGAAAGCATCTTAAGTATGTATACTAGCCTACTGAGTCGTAAGGAAGCCCCACTGTACACATGCATCTACAAACTTTAATATGTGGACACTTCTCAGCAGTTAAAGCCATGGAGGATGGAGTATTGGTGTGCCTCGGGTTTACATATGACTCATATTCCATGTATCCATTCCCTCAATTATTTTGCTCTCTTCTTCTCTCCCATCTCTCCCCAGTATACAGTCTTATAAAATAGGAAACATTGCAAACTCCTGCAGCTGGTTTGGAGCACTCTGTGCTCCGACAGAATCCCCTGACCGCTCTGTATTTCCAGGTAATTGTTCAGCTGAAAGCAGAGCTAAGATACATTGTACTGCAAATGCTCCTTCTGTGTGTGCAGGCTGTGTTTGCAGCGAGCAGCAGCTAATTGTATATTCCAAAAGAAAATTACAGTCCATCATCATTAGTCCACACAAACAGGCAGGCTTGCGTCATACGAGAAAAAGAAGAGTGGTTTAGGTTTTAGAACATGGTGCACTCATCCTAGAGAGCGGACCTTGGCTAATGCTCCTTTCATTTACGGCAGGAAGAAATGATTCGGCCCCATCAGAACTCACCGCCTCTCAAGATGTAAATAAGAGAGAGAACGATTTCCTGCCAAAACAAAGTAACAGAGTTCGCTGAGAAGTTTAAAGGGTACAAGGAGAAGGAGATGAAATTGATTGGCTTGTTTGTTCTTTGGACTGTCCACACTTTTAGTTTTTACATATTTTAGCAGGTTGCTTTCAAAGTTGAATTTGTTGCAGATTCATTACAGGCAGACTGTGATCAGTAATGCAATCCACAAGTCACAGCCATGGTATTATCGCCAAATGACGACTCCGGTATTACAAACCCAACATGGCTAAACCATCCTTCTTCTGCTTTGTGTGTTTGAGATCCCCACTGCACCCCTTGACCTTGAGACTGTAAAAGAAAATATATATTGATATTATTCCCACCAATAGTTTTTTTCTGAGAAAACAGTGAAACAAAAGACAACCCCCTCTCTGTTCAGAGTCAAATAATACCCACAATAGTGTATACAGCCTTGATTAGGCTCAAGGCTGTATTAAGCTCAAGGCTGTATACTACAATGGTTTGGAAATGCCTGCAGAAAGCCATTAGCTTGTTACATTTTTCAACTTAAGTCTGTAGTCTGGATGTGTATTTTCGTACAGAAGTGAAGGAAAGTGAACTTGTTACAGATGGACTGAAGGCCATTGATTTCGACTTAAAGGTGCCTTAGGTAGGATTGCGAAGATCCAGGACTTAGCCAAAGAATTTGAACATCGACAACTTCTCAGTCCCTCCCCCCTTTCCTCTAAAGCCCAAACGGTCTCCTAAGCCCCTCCCTCCACAAGGGAGAATGAATGTGTGTGTATGAGCAGTGATTGACACACAGTTAGACAGGTTAACTATCTAGTTAGCCATGATAATGCATAAACAGGGAAAACAGTGACATAGTTTCATCCTTTGCTATTCAACTTTGTCAGGTGGCTCTCAGTTGATGCCTATGATGCTCCTTTGGCTTCGCCCTCTGAGGTTTTACTCAGCCAATGAGGTTACTGTCTCGAGAGCAGCTGGAGATTGATGGAGTGTGATGAATGTTTGTATTGTATTGTTATATAAAGTCAATTACATGTGACTTTACAGGGTCTATTTAATCCGTTAACCATCTGCAATCTCACAATTAAATCTAAAATAAATCTCCATCTTTATACAGTTTGACTTGGAGTTACAGTAAAGATGTTGCACAGCTTGCCGTTCATTCAACTAGGAACACCACTGAGTTAAATAAACAACACAAATGGATGCATTGGTGGGTGAGTGCTGCTACAAGTACCGACAAGACTATACAATACAAACCAGAAAGGTCAGATTAATAATAGATCCATGACTTTAAAACCGTATCAGATGCCAAAACACTGCACAACCAAACAAATATGCTGGCCAATCGAAAACCTGCCAAGTGCTCGATTGGAAATTATGTGCGTTGCTGGGTGGTATTTTGTTTTCCATGCAGCTTTATAGTCGTATTGCCCACTAACAAGTCGTGATTATCTGTTGCAGAACAAGTCAATATTTCATTTACTTCAAATTTCTTTTACAAATTTCATAACTATTGTTGACAAACATTTGGTTGGTGTTCATCCTGTAGATGAAGTATGTCATTATTTTTTTTAACCACACATTAGGTATTTGATTATCATGCTTAAGACAACAAGCTCCTTTCCACGGACAGAAGCAAAAATCCCAACCAAGAACGCACGTAGATGGTCTAACTCTGTTTAAAGTGGGCTAATTCATTCCAGCTCATCTCCATTCTGTGTGGTTGTGCCCTGAGAGAGAGAGAGAGAGAGAGAGAGAGAGAGAGAGAGAGAGAGAGAGAGAGAAGCAAGCAAAACCCCTCCTAGTACAGAGCCTTTCTGCCTCCCTGCCTCTGGTCTCAGCAGGGGCTGCTGCTCTGATCAGAGCAGAGGGGTTAATAAGACCTTTGGCACAGTGAGAAATCTGTTAGCGCCTGAACCGTCTCAGTTTGCTGCTTGAGTCTCCTCTGACACAGAGATATAACTCTATCATCTGGGGGACAAAAACTCAGAATCAGACTTGCCAGGTAACTTGTGACGTTGTGTCTACTATAAAGGTTAACATTGATATATCATTATTAGAGGTAGTGGAAGTAACACTAGCAGTGACGGTAGTAAAACGTATGACTCTGCGAGTCTCTGCTTCTCTGCTCTCAGCTGCACAGTCAGAAAATCAGTCATAATTTCCTCCATAACATAATGTCCTGCTGTTAAAAGTAGATTACATATGAAGTCATCCAATCTTGGTGAAAAAAGCCGACACCCTTTCCTTCAAAATGATTAATAGCACGAACCCATAACAAATCCTGTCACAGTTTGATGAATGGCAGGTAATGTAAAGCCCTTGAATGATAACACTTTGACGTATCGGATAATCTCGGTTTTAGCAGGATTGACTGATAAGATTCAGGTGATGATTGATTAAAGCAGAGTATAGATTTTTGGAACTCTTTCAGGTGTGTGTGTGTGTGTGTGTGTGTGTGTGTGTGTGTGTGTGTGTGTGTGCAGGTCCACCCCAGCGATGGTGATTGTGAATTCAACCCCATCACCCAGAGCATCGTATGAAAACATACGGAGGATCAGTCTCCCTGATGGAACAACACAGCCTGCCTGAGGAGGGGGGGGGGGTTCTTTTCTTTTTTTACACCCTGCTGCTTTGAATAAAAGATCAGTGCTGGGATTTGCGCATGACGAGTAGCCTCAACCCTGCACTCGTCGATTATGTAATGTGTACCACCACAGCCTGCCGAAAACTCTCGCCTCTCATCGGTATCCACAAAGACAGCAGAAGACTTTATCTGGGCTTTCAGGGAATGAGAAGTGGGAGAGAGGGACAGTGAGACGGGTAGAGAAGGAGGCAGGTGTGTGTGTGTGTGTGTGTGTGTGTGTGTGTGTGTGTGTGTGTCTCAAAGCCATGACGAGATCAAACATTGTTCTGGGATGTTATCAGCTGCTTCTATTTGCAGCGGTGGTGGGGAGAAGCACTGTCACGTTGAGCAAGTCACACTCTTATAACTGAATATATATTACTGAATATATATTTGAGAAAAAGGGGTTGAACCATGAACTGAAGTCATCGTAATGCAAACACTAATATGTACAGAAAGGGATTACACTGTCAGAAAAACATTCATTTACGGACCTTTCCGTTATTAACATTTACTGTAACTCAGTGTACAACGTTTGATAAAAGACGTTCTGCAAGTGAAAAAGACTGGAAATTGTTAAAGCGATGCACTACATCCCTGCTACAACAACGCTGAATTAAAGGTGGCCGAGATGCTTCCCACTTTGCCTCCCTTTTTTGTTTTCCCTATGAGCCACAGTTCGTTACACCACAATAAACACTTCGTTCATACTCATTACTGTGTAATTAAGGACATAGTTAGTAGTAGCGAGCAGTTAAAAACTCCAGGGGAGAACAACTGATTCATTGTTGACAATCCTTTTAAGTTTATTTGCAGTCAACTGGTAGTTAAAACAAACACACACACAACCAAAGCACAGCCATTCATGGAAAGTGAGGCTTAAAACTGCGTGTGTGGACTTCCAGCATGAAGGTCAACACTTGTTGACCTGACAGTTACATTTCCCGTCACAAAGTCAGCCTTGATAATTAACTTCTGTCCCCCCAAAAAAGGAAGTGGTAATTACATCTCCAAAATATAACATCTACATCTAACAAACTTCAGAAAGCTCTGAACTGAAAACGCAATTACTAATCAGTCGAAGCCTCTAACAGCGGCTGAGTGACGCTTTGGCAATTGAAACGACTGCACTTTCCCCCGGTGCAGGATGGGAATTCAGCCAAATGTAATTGGCCACCACCACATTTCTGGTAAAGTAAAGCGGCTATTTTTAGAAACACAAGTATAAGGCCTACTTTCCTGAACTGGCCACTGGAGACTAGAAGAACATTACAAAGTAACAGCTACAGCATCTCACAAGGGGCCCTTGTCAACTTTTTAGTCATGTATGATTACACACCACCACCTTACATGACTCAATTATGCAACTTTTGCATATTTTCAGGGAGTAATACAAAGCAACAATGAATAATCTAAGGAAGAGTTCATTTATTTCAATATAGTTGGTGCCACACTTACCACATGCTGCGGTGCGTGGCCTATATGAAGACCTGCTAAAATAGAGACCTTTGAGCACAACTTGTTGGACTGTGACATTTCAGACATGAAGTCGTGGCTGCTACGATGCCAGTCGGACACCCTCTACAACCTTTACTCAAGTAAAAGTACCAATACAACAATGTAAAGGAACTGTTTGTTTTGTCAGTTGTTTTTTTAGAAATAAGTGTAATAGTTTTCCTCGCCGAGAGTTAGATGAGAAGATTGATACCAGTCTTATGTCTGGAACCTGCTATCTTGTATTATAAGATGGTTGTGTTTGATTACTATGCTTGTATGCCATTGGGCAAATTCTTTGTACTTCTTTGTACTTATCGAAAGGAATGATTGCCATATTTGTTTTGTACATTTTAAATAAAAGTGTTATTTAAAAAACAAAAAAAATGTCTGGAGCCCATTTCCAGTCTTTATGCTAAGCTTAGCTAAGCTGTAGCTTCAGATTTACCGTACAGATGTAGTGGTATCATTTTTCTCATCTAACTCTCGGCAAGAAAGTGAATAAGCTTGTTTGCCGAAACTATTTCCAGGGTTCATACACATTTTAACCAATACTTTTCGGCAAATTTCCATGACTATGTATTCCTGAAAATGTAGATTATGTATATCCAAAATTACATAAGTAGGCACACTTACATTCCCCACATGCAAATTTGGCTGCCAACTGACTGTCAGGAAACATGACGCTGAAAAGTTTGCTGACATCCTCGCACGATTTAAAAGAATAGTGGGAGTTTGCGACTTTTAACGCCCACAATACCTCGGCTCTTAATGCATCTTGTCTAGTAACATTGGAGAAAGTCCCTTGTCTTGTGCCTTGAGTCTGACTCGTGATGGAAGAACCTGCAATCGGCGTAACGTTGGTGGATGTCGATGGAGGAGAGAAGAAGCTAGTGATGGTCATGCTCGAGCCTTCACGCGCAGCCACAACTGCCTGGTGCTTGGCGCCTTTAGCATGGCTAGTTAGCGCTGCTTCTCCTATATTAGAGATGCCAATGATCTTAGAACATAGTCCACATCTCACTTTACTTGGGTCCTGGACCTTCTCGAGCCACGTCTTGTATTTGTCCAAGTGAAGCCAGACATTGTTAAATTGGCACTTTCCTGGCATTTCAATTCGACTGAACGTTATGCCCCAAATAGAACGTTAAGGTTAAAGGTCGTGACACACCGACCAGACGGCCGACCCTCGGCAGAAAAGGCAGTCGGACTGATCAGTCTACTCGAGTTGGTCAAAAAAATGCCTCGGAACACACCAAAGCAACGAGACGTAATACGTCTCCATAAGCGCTAATCTGTATTGTCGCCCAAAAATGAAAACCGGCAGCTGATTGGACGTGGGACGTGGGTCTGGTTTCTCCGGAAATTCACAGCCAGACTGTCATGGCGGCTTGTTCAGAATACGATCTCATATTGTACTAAAATAGTTCACCGAAACGTGTTTCTGAAAACATTTTAAAAGAGAAATAGGCCGTGCAGTTGCTGAATCTGTCTTCATTTCAGATCGACAAAGGTCAGTTTAAAAGATTTTCGTCAGATTTTGAGAGGCTCTAGTCACGCTCCTTGTTTCCTGGTTAGCACTACACCAATCAGATAGGTCATTTGAGTCCGACTACCGGCAGTGCCCGCCTTCCGATTCAACATGTAAAATCGGCCAAAATGAAGGCCGACAACCCCTCGGACGGACGACGGCACATAACACACCGAACAGACTCGAGTCACTGACCTCGTCAGACTGTCCAACGGCCAATTATCGGCTCGGTGTGTCTCGGGCTTAAGACGACGTGAAATACATTTTTTATTAAACAATATGTTTTTATTAATCACATATGATTATGCTGTGTTAAAAAATTCCATGACTTTTCCAAAACTTTCTGGGTCTTTTTATTTTTCCAAAACCTTTCCAGGCCTGGAATTTGCATTTTTCAAATTCCATCACTTTTCCAGGTTTTTTCAAAACGTACGAACCCTGTATTTCTTTAATCGGATACAAACAAAGAAACAAAAACTAACTTGTGTTTATGTTGGTAATTTTCATATAATCTTTGCTTTTTTTGTGAAATACTAAATATTTACTAAAAAGATATACTATATTTTAGTGTTACTTTCCCCAACGGTCCAATACTTAAGTTAAAGTGCTCATATTATGCTCATTTTCAGGTTCATAATTGTATTTAGAGGTTATATCAGAATAGGTTTACATGGTTTACTTTTCAAAAAACACCATATTTTTCTTGTACTGCACATTGCTGCAGCTCCTCTTTTCACCCTGTGTGTGGAGTCGCACATGCACAGTACCTAGGTAAGAACTACTAGCCAGTCAGAAGCAGAGTATGAGGGCGTGTCCTGACAGTACCTAGGTAAGGACTACTAGCCAGTCAGAAGCAGAGTATGAGGGCGTGTCCTGACAGTACCTAGGTAAGGACTACTAGCCAGTCAGAAGCAGAGTATGAGGGTGTACCCTGACAGTACCTAGGTAAGGACTACTAGCCAGTCAGAAGCAGAGTATGAGGGTGTACCCTGACAGTAGCTAGGTAAGGACTACTAGCCAGTCAGAAGCAGAGTATGAGGGCGTGCCCTGACAGTACCTAGGTAAGGACTACTAGCCAGTCAGAAGCAGAGTATGAGGGTGTACCCTGACAGTACCTAGGTAAGGACTACTAGCCAGTCAGAAGCAGAGTATGAGGGCGTGCCATGCTAGCAGCTAGGCGAGCATTATAACGTGTGTTCCAAAGTGACCACGTTTGTCTCTGAAGTAAAGGCTGGACTACAATAGAGCTGTTTGGAGCAGTTTGTGAACAGTGTTTTCTGTTGGAGATGGTAAGTCCCTTTGGGGTGGATTTTGGGCTTTTTCACTTTGTAAACCTATAACGTGCACAAAAAAAGATATATAACACAATAAAGGAAAGAGGAAAAGCCAAAAAGCATAATTTGAGCACTTTAAAGAAACTATTCCAAAAGATTCTGGCTGCAAATTGAGCTCTTCCAGCTGAAGGCTGATCCACTTCGGCCTGCTTGGTCTGGTGCTGCTATCGCCAGTTCCACTGAACACGCCACAGAGGTAGAAGGTGATGGAGGGATTAAAACTGTGGAGAACCCTAAGGATCTTCTCATTTATATTGTATCGATATTCTCTCTCTCAGTGTGCATGCTGGGGCCGTGGCAGGTAGTAGGAAGGCCGATGAGAACGAGCGGGGCTGATGGAAGAGTAACACCCGCTGTCACTCTGCCAGACAGGGAGCCTTAATCCATCACTCCTCACTCTTCAGCACAGGTCTGCCTGCTCTGCTCCTTCACTACTGATGACAGAGTCTCGGACCAAGACCCTGCATCTACTCCCCCCCCCCACACACACACACACTTTTAACCTTTGAGTGTTTGCCGACTCATACCTTGAATCAATCTAGCTGAATCAAAATGTCATTGCTGTCAAACAAAGGTGATGCGTGTTTTCCAAAAATCAAAGTGACTATTTTACGTCTTTGATTATTATACTTTTTCACAAGTCCAAGATGAAATAATAAACCTCCCATTAAAATAACACAACTAATATTAGTGATTAGGGCTGTCCTTTCTTAGTTGATCAGTGGACTAATCGGTTGGTTTGGTCTTCTTCTTTAGTCAATTAGTCTTTTTTTTATCCTATTTTATGCTGAATGACATATCAAAGAATCTTTTTAGCACATCTGTGGTAAAAACAAGATTTAAAGTGGAGCTTTTGCATGATTCTTTGCCAAGAAACTCAGTTTTTTACAGATCTGTCAATGAATCCAACTAATCGACAAGTCGACAAAATCATTGTTAGTCCTATGCAGTGGTGGAAGAAGTATTCACATCCTTTACTTAAGTAAAAGTAACACACTGCAAAAAATATTCTGTACTTAAGTACTTACATATTTAAGTAAAAATGTTTAGTATCATCAGGAAAATGTACTTAAAGTATTAAAAGATAAAGCACTCAATGCAGAAAAACTATCAAAACTGTTCTGTCAATCAACTAAGTGTTTAATCGGCTAATCATTTCAGATGACTTGTAGGCCGTTATATTGTTGGGTTTAGTAAAATAGAAAAGCTACGGTTGGGTTTAGGAAACGTGACACGCGGGTTGGGTTTAGGAAAAGAAGAAAGTGACGCGGGACATGATCCCCAGTCTCCTGGGTGAAAGTCCTGTGTTGTTTGACCCATCCCCCACCCCGACCAACCTCCCTACGCGGATTTTCGCCCTTTCGTAGTACTCGCCACGGCATAAATTCACACGCAATCGCAAGGTAATGTAAGTCAATGGAGGCCAAACGGCGTTGATAAACACGCTAAAAAGAGAGTATGCTTCTTGATAACACGCCAAAAATGGCATATGAATTGGCGTGTCATACATACGCTATTTCATGAGATCAGTCTGAAAAGAAACTAATAACTAAAGCTGTCAGATTAATGTAGTGGAGTAAAAAGTACAATATTTCTCTCTGAAATGTAGTGGAGTAGAAGTAGAAAGTGGCATGAAAACAAAGTACAAGTACCTCAAATTTGTACTAAAGTACAGTACTTAGTTACATTCCACCACTGTCCCTATGTGATAGCCTATGCTCTTCTCTTGTCTCAGATCAATGTGGTGAACATGCCTTACCTCCATCCAGTCCAGATTAGAATTAAACAGGTCCCACAGTCTATGCCAGCTTGGCACTGAGATGCACCTCCGTGCTGCCCAGAGTTTTATAGCTATAATTTAACATCCAATGTCAGGGCTTTGCACTCTGGGAGACAATTAAATCCTTGTTTACCCAAATGAATCATTAACTATTCTGTTGAAAAGCTAATACCGGCCATTTTGTTTACAAAAAGGCTATTGTTGATAGTGTTTACCAGAGTCCGAGTGATGAATAAAAAAAAAAAAATAAAAAAAATGCCCTTTGTAAAGATTAGCATCCTTCCTTTGTTGTGCTCTCTGGCTGGTGTTTGCAGCTTATCGGGCCGGATGGAAAACTGGCCCGCTGCTGGGCGATAGGCATCATGTGACAAACATGCATCAACGCTGACAAACGGGAGCGTTAAAGAGAGGAGGGATCGAGAGGCGAAGAGATGTCAATAAGAGTGAGAGAGAGGCAGGCGGGCGTCGTTTCTGCTGCCAACTCCCACTGACACTGATGGGAGAGACCTGAAGTTACCTCAAGCGCTCCGACAAAACCTTCAGCATCGGTGCATGACAGAAATTCATCCAAAATTTAACCGTCGACAAAAACAAATTGACGCAGCAAAAAAGGAAATGTCAGGAACTTTGTCAGTGCTTCATCTGCTCGAGCTTTGGCACAGAGTTTGCAGAGTGCAGCTTTTTTTTACTGCAACACTCTCCTGGCTCAACTTGAGCTTGAGCAAGGCACCGAACCTGAACGTGCACATTCTTTAGAAGAGCAGCTCACAAGTGTCAGTGTGTGTAAAAGCACAAAGTATACAAAGCCTGTACATGGACAAATATAGGCAAAAGGGAAAATTGCCAATATAAAGGACCATAAGATTGAGCCTCTCCAGTGAGTATTTAAAAACCCATAGACCATTTCTCTGTATCATTTCTAGGTAATGTCCTCATAATCTATGCAAAGCCCGGAAGAATCTCTCAGCACTATCTGGGTGATTAAACAGTGCTTCCTCAGCTACAATGGGGTGAAGCAGGCTGGCGATTTTAAGCTGCAATTAAATATCTCAGAGATGAGCAGAGCCTCATGAAGGTGGGCGCAGACCTCACAGGAAAAAAAAATGAATACTGGGAAAGCCTGGGATCAATGCAAACAAACACTCATATCACTACCTGTTTGGGGGCGCGGGGTGATATGTTGATGTGAATTGATACTTTCTATGCATCAATTCAAAGCTATTAAATATCAAATCATGTGCTTGAGAGATAAAATGTCCTTTCAAAACAAGAGAGCACTTAAACTCTAATCATTTGATTATGGCCATATTGTAAGCTGTGTCACTACTGCTGTGCAGTCGGCATGTTTAATTTACTGTGGCAGAGAGTGGCGAGCAGAAGGTTCGCAGTGGAGATGACATTGCTGTTACTGAAAAGAAACTGATAATGTTGTCTTCAACCATCCCCTGGCATCAGAAATTTGGAGAAAACAAGCAGCCAATGCTGACCAATCAGTCAATGTCTGTTGCTGCTGTAGCTCAGACATGCAGTTACCTTTATGAAGAAGTGCACGTCAACTAAAGGCTGTTTTATGCTTCTGCGTCGACTCAACGGCGTACCCCCGCAGACCCCTCTGCGTTGCCGCGAACCCCTCTCCGAGCCCTCCGCCGCAGCTCGACGTGCACCTCCAAAAATGTGTAACCTCGCGTCGAGGTGACGCAGACCGCAAGGACTGTGATTGGTCAACTGGTCCTGTGTGTTGATAGTTGGTGTTTCAAGCAGCCTACTGTGGGGAGTAGCAACATGCTAGTTCACTGACATAAATAAGCTTTGCAAATAAACTCATATTTTGTTACAATGACGGGGTTATCCGTTTGTAAAGTGTCTATGTCAGTAACGTTTTGAAATTAGCACTTCGCCAGCAAGCAGTACTTTGTGGGCAGTTGTGCTAAAGTTTGCTTGCTAACATAACATAAACTGGCTCTCTCTCTTTCGCTCGCGGAAATGACGGCGTAGCTACGGCGTGGAGTTGACGCAGAAGCATAAAACAGCCTTTAGGCTCCGTGGCTTTAACACACAACTCTAAATCCAGCTTTAATAGTTGCCAGTGGTGATGAAAACAGACAACAGAAAAAGTGCATAGCCTGGTGCGTTCATAACAATAATAAAGTACTAAAGAGTCAATTTGTCTTCATATGTTTAACAGAGAAATCCAGTATTACTTGGGTGCTACCAAATGTTTACCCGTTTCCAGTCTTTGCGAGCTAAGCTAATCAGCTGCTCACTGTGGCGTCATATTTACTGTAGAGACATGAGAGTGGTAGTCTTTTCATTTAACTCTAATCAAAAAAGCAAATAGCAAAATGGTAAGATATTCATTTAACTTACATGGTTTTTAATGAATGAATTTCATCTTGTCCCAAACTGGAGCAATGGATGTGTTGATTATAATGCTGACAGTGGTGTTCTTTACAAATCATCGATCTGGCGTATTGTAACAAACGGTCTTAACGTCACAGCCACAATCCAGCCAGCCTAATGTGATCATTTATTTGTTCAGCGCCCAGAAGACACAGAGAGAACGGTGGAGTGATGAGCTGGCCTCAGCCCTGCTGCAGCCAGCTTGCTTGGCCACAGATAACGTGGGGAGAGAGAGAAATCCCATTATAAATAGCTTCATTAGGTGTGTCAGATTGTGCAGCTGAGGTGGTACATCTTGATTGACCCTGCACTGCCTCGGCTCACCTCTGGGGTCAGAGCAATGCCCACTCCTGGAACAAAATGTATCACTGCTCTTTTCACACAGACTGTGTTGGAACCCTGGCAACGCAACACACACACACACACACACACACACACACACACACACACACACACACACACACACACACACACACACACACGAGAACTATTAGAGTCACACTTTAAGAGGTTACATTTTATGACACTCAAATATTAAAGGAGACCTTCCTGTCATATACAGTATAATGTTACTATGTCCAATCATTAAAATATTAGATCATATTAAATGTGGCCAAAGCTCCAAATAATGAGGTAAACATATTTAAAAGAAATCCCTGTGAGCCCAAACCTCAGATTTCACACTGTTCTGAATGCACTGGTTTCAACTCTTTTTTTCTACTCTCCGTTCGGTATGACATCATACTGAGACGTTTTCCATATATGGTCATCTGCTCCAGGCAGGCATTCTCTTGCAGTCTATACATTACATACACTGCTACACGTAGCTACATGCTAACGTCAAGGAAATCTGTAATCTTGGTTCCTGCTGGAACATGTCCGGTTGTGTAGGTTTTGGTTTGGAAGCCTTTATTAGTGATAAAGTACCGCTATATACTCGTTGCAGCTGACTGTACAGCAGAGCAGAGATGTGGCGCCTCCAGAGACCCTGAAACGCTGACCAATCAGAGCAGACTGGGCTTTATCGGGAGGTGGCTTAAAGAGACAGGCTCTCCAAAAGAGCGTCTCAGACAGAGTGAATACCAGGCTCCCAGGAAGCGGCAAAACAGTGGAATTACAACTTCGGGCCCATCACATAACGCCCAAAAATACTTTTTCCCTTAGACCTACATGGCGAAAGAGACGTCTGTAAATCAGTGGATAAATTTTTGAGCATCACAACCCCAGCAAAATAACTTGTGTCACTATCTGAATTTGATCCATTCAGTCCGATAACATCTGGAAAGTCTAGAAGAGCCGCATGATTAATAAATTTAATCCCCATTCAAGTTAGAGGAGTGCTAAACTGGAAGTAGCCAGCTCGGCCACGAGTCTCTCGTGCACCTGCTCTATGGGCCGCACAGTGCGGAAGCAGTGCCGATCATCTGGGTAATTTTAAATGCGATTTTGGCTCCATGATGAGCAACTCTCATAGGAATAAACAGGGTTCTGCCACGAATGCTGTATCCAGTTCTTATAATACATCCATGGTAAATACAGGTGCAGCAGCCATGGGCAGTATGAGAACATTTCTTTTAATTTTGAAAGTTAAAGCATGTAAACTTGCTCTAATAACAACACAAAATACAAGAATGAACCCGAAAGCAGTATATAACAGGTCTCCTTAAAGTGACTAAATACTATAATGCAAACGGATGTTACTAAGATCAGACTGTTCCACAAGTAACCAGCTCTAGAGGAAATTAAGCTATTGATGACTTCAAACACTAGCCTAGAAATCTAGACTCACCCTAGCGGCAGCAAATGTAATTTGCAGCCAGGGTCGTCTTGCAACTCTCCGTTGGCTTGCGAGCTGGAAAAAAAAACAAACTCTAGTCAGGCCAATTACATCGTGTGTAGAGTCGGTGGGCGGACTTATGGCTGCTGCTGCTGGCGAACAGCGGTCTTCTGGAAGACTTGAGTTAAGCTTTTCTTTGAGAAAAGAACAAAGAACAGCACTGAAGTCATTCTTAAAAAAGGAAGATGTGTTCAGAGTTTTGCCGACCGGATACGGCAAAAGTTGAATCTATCAACTCGCTCTGCTACCTTCTTCGTTGCTCTGGTTGGTTGTAGCGCTATCCTATTTCGTGCAGAGGGAATTTGAAAGACAACCGTTTATCCCGCCCCTCGGATTGAGCCCTGCCAATGGTTGAGTTCCCAGACCCTACATCTTGATGTGGGTCTGGCTTGTCAGGCTATTCAAACACAGCCCTTTTATTCCAATGTCAAACAGTGTGCACAACTCCCAGTTACAAGCACTTCAAACAGCTGCTGGCCTATTTCAGCAGTGATCGATACAGACAGTTATATTTTTTGCACACATTTAAACAACATGGATCTGTGTTTGACTGAATGACCTTCTAGAACTGACATGTTGTTTGGTTGTTATTTCCTTTACCTGTTGTTACTGCAGCATGGAAACAACATACTCTTTTCATTGTCAAATATGGCAACAATTACTACCCCCTGTTCTGGGAAATTTTCATGTTGACTCATCATCATTACACAATATTCACTATCTGGCATGTGAAATTAGGCAATACAGACTTTTGTTTTGCCAAATAGGTTATGGTGGAAATATACTGTAATTGCTGTCTGGGAAACACTATTTGAATTAAGAAAGGGCTAACTTTTTGTACCACACAGAAGACATAGAAAGGCAGCCATGCAAAGCACATGATTGAAACACTGGAGACCAAGTTTGTACTTGTATTTGGGGTTTCTACTCAAACATGTTTACATGCTTTAAATGTTCAAAAAACACATTCTTTTTCTCATAGTGTCCATCGTAATATACCTGTATTCACCCTCTGTCTGAAATGCTTCCTTTTAGTGCCCGTCTCTTTAAGCCACCCACATGAAAAGCCCAGTCTGCTCTGATTGGCTTGCAAGAAAAATGTATGCACTTTTCCAAAGGTAGTTCTTAAGCCGTGGTGGAGATACTCAGATGGGGGGGATACTCAGATATTTTAATAAGCCTGCATGTGACATAGGAAGGGGAGCCAAATCAAAATGGCTTGTTAAATCGCATGTTTTCTGATCTAGGCAGCCCACAAAAAAACTGACTGGTTTCTTATTTCACTGTTTGTGGGTTGGTAGGCACTCCAGATACCCAAAGTTATACATGATATGTCCCCTTTGACCAATACCACCATCTTTGCAAATCATGTTTTTGCTGACCTCCAGTAGTTTAACTTCCCCTCTTGCTGCAGTGATGTACATGTGCACTCCAGGACCCTGGGGCATCACTGTTGGGAGTGGGTACAGTTGCAGTACCGCTGCAAATTAGTAGTATAAACATCATTTCTGGGAGACAGGGTTGCTAATTAGAGCATCAAACACACTTAGACTGTGTATCCTGTGTAGCCTGCAAAAGTGTACCTTCAAAATTAAATCTGCAGCTTCAAAATGATCTTAACCAAGGTGTTGCTCCACTCACATCATAGCTAATTAAGAAAGTTGGAATCTTGTGCATGCCTTTGCTGACAATGTCACAGTGTTTAGACACACTTAAAGGGACAGTGTGCAGGATTTAGGGGGATCTATTGGCAGAAATGGAATATAATGTTCATAATTATGTTTTCATTAGTGTATAATATATATTTTGTTAGCTTAGAATGAGCCCTTCATATCTACATAGGGAGCGGGTCACTTCCACGGTGTCTGCATTGTTTCTAGAGTAGCCCAGAATGGACAAACCCGCTCTAGCGGGGGCCTTTCACGTATTAAGGTTACCTGAAGGCCACTGTTGGTTCTACTACACTCTTGAAAAGTGAGGAGTGAGGGCAGAGGTATTCAGTTGATCATGACCATGGATGCCACTAAATCCTACACACTAGTTCTGTAATACATTTAGAAAATGCAGTGGAGTCTTAAGTAGGCAGTTTGCTAAAGCCACTTTTATGAAAAAATAACTTGGGACTTCTTTTCAAACATGAAGTAAAATTGCCGGAAGTCTCTACCTAATTTTCTATTTATTAAAGGTAACCACTACACAGTCAAATGAGGCAGGGTTGATAGCAAAAGTCCAATAGTTGGTTTATTTATGACGACCGTGAAACTCACAGTACACAGTATCAAATAAACATTTTAGCAGCATAATTCAAATAAAACCGTTACCGAAATATGGACAACAGCAGGATTACTCTGTGTGTATAAGCTGTGTTAGCAAAGCAAATTATGATCCTGCACCTGCAGGTGGAGGAAGAGAAGAAAACCATCAGGAGGAGAAAGAGGAGGAGATGGAGGAGGAAGAAATGAGCCGAGACGTAAGTGGCATTGATTGAACTACTGCATGTCTGCCCTCATAAACAACGCCACATGCTTGAGTACCATGTGTCTCCATGACAGTGAGCAATGCTGGCATGCATCCCAGCAACACCTGTGAAAAACTCTTTAATAAAAGGGGCTGATCGCACAAAAACAGAAAACAAAACCGCAGAAAATGAAGCTAAAAATCAAAGATTTACACCTAAGAGGTGCATAGTGAGTATTGACGGAATCTTAAGGAGGCCATTTTCCACATTTGGATTTTGAAAGTCCTTTTTATATGAAGGTAAATATGGTGCAAAACGGGAGAGCTTGTAGAATACAATGTGAGAACTTGCAGAATAAAAAAATCTGAACTTGTATGTTAAAATTTGCACTTGTAAAAATAAAATTTGCACTTGTAAAAAATATTCACACACGTGATCTGAATTTGAAGTCATACAAAGAAAAAAAACATGAGAGCTTGTAAAAAAAATCTGAACTTGTAAGTTGAAATTTGCACTTGTAGAAAATGTTCACACACCTGTATTCTGAATGTGAAGTTACAGAAAAAATATTCACAAGTGTGTAGATTGATATTTACATGAACACAATGACAGCTGCAAACGTATAATGCAACATTTACTCGTATACTTTTTTTTTTACTCTGGTTCATTTTCCATCACAACCACAACTCAGTGATTACAACCTCTGGAATCTGTCACTGCAACTTCACATATGTGCTCTCTCGCATCACAAAGTGGCCAATCTGCGCACCTCGACTTTCACAACACTCTTGACGATACATTTGGTGCAAAACTAATTTGTACCTGTGGACTTAGGCTGTGGAGCTCTGAGCTAACAGAACGGGAAAAGCAGGGTTTCTATCGCCAGATGAGGGACAACTCTGTCCGGCTTATTTATGTAGCATGGAAACTTGGTGGAATAGCATGCTAGCGTTAGCTAGCTAACTAGCAGCCAGCCCGCTTCTAAATAAATACCTTTTAATTGTCTAAACACTTTTTAACAGTCAAACTAAAACACTGGCGGTGAGCTCCACGGCCTGCAGCCGCAGACGGACTGTCATCAGTGGGGATCGACCAACGTAGCAGCATTGCTTTTGCCAGAAAGCTTCGCTGCCGACCTCGACCTGCAGTCAGCGGAACACGGAGAGCCCCACATCCGGTAGCAGCGGCCCATCCCCCGGCCATGACCACAGCTTGCTTTGCTGATGTTGTGCATCCCTGCTAAGAATTGCACCCGCTTGGGCAGAAACAATCATTTCTGCAGAATTCATTGCTGCCGAAAATTGCATCTAGGTAGCAAGGAAATGCTACTATAGAGTCTGATAAAACATTGATGTCTCTAAATCTTCTAAAATTCTAATCATTATTGATGAACATGACAAAGAGATTTACTATTGCCTAGTTTTTAAACAGTACTTTGCCTTATAAAATCATTATTTTCCCTAGTGGATGCAATTCTCGGCAGGGATGCGAAACTTGGCACCTGTTACCCACTGATGACGGTCCGTCTGCGGCTGCAGGCCGTGGAGCTCACCGCCAGTGTTTTAGTTTGACTGTTAAAAAGTGTTTAGACAATTAAAAGGTATTGCCGAGAATTGCATCCACTAGGGAAAATGATGATTTTATAAGGCAAAGTACTGTTTAAAAACTAGGCAATAGTAAATCTCTTTGTCATGTTCATCAATAATGATTAGAATTTTAGAAGGTTTAGAGCAGGGGTGGCCAACCAGTTCAGCATAAAGAGCCACAAAAAAACCTGCACCATAGCAAAAAGCCACACAACACATGCACGTCCACACTACAACAGTGACTTCCAGGTCTGATGACAGTCATAATACATAGCAGTTTTCATAGTTTTTTTTTCTTACTTAGATTGACTCAGTGGGAAATCTGACAGTCTTTGTTATCCACAATCCTTTTCAGGTCTTGCTAGAACTCGGTTGTGGCCACTCGAAGCGACTCTTTCACTCGTTTGTCACTAGAGGGGCTTTCAAACAATCTGATTCAGCAGTGAAAGGGTTAATGAGGAAAGTGATCTGTGGCAGCTTTTTTTTTCCTCGGGTTGCAGAATTTGTCCTCAAAACTCTGCTGCATTATTTTTTATTTTAAAATAATTGGCAAATGTATTGGCAAGTGCATTCCATTTTTTTGTACTTATCTGAAATGTTTCAAAAAGTTAAAAAAAAAATTTAAATAAATCCACCAATAACACAGCTCCCAGCCACACAGTAAGAGCCTCAAAGGAGCAGGCAAAGAGCCACATACAGCTCAAGAGCCACAGGTTCGCCACCCCTGGTTTAGAGACATCAATGTTTTATCAGACTCTGTAGTAGCATTTCCTTGCTACCTAGATGCAATTTTCGGCAGCAATGAATTCTGCAGAAATGATTGTTTCTGCCCAAGCGGGTGCAATTCTTAGCAGGGATGCACAACATACACATTTCTGTAACTTCACATTCAGAATACAGGTGTGTGAACATTTTCTACAAGTGTAAATTTCAACTTACAAGTTCAGATTTTTTTTACAAGCTCTCATGTTTTTTTTCTTTGTATGACTTCAAATTCAGATCACGTGTGTGTGAATATTTTTTACAAGTGCAAATTCAATTTTTACAAGTGCAAATTTTAACATACAAGTTCAGATTTTTTGTTCTGCAAGTTCTCACATCGTATTCTACAAGCTCTCCTGTTTTGCACCATATTTACCTTCATATTTTTAGTGCTGTGGCTATGTTTTACAAGAAACGTGATTACACACACAATGTCCAGTATTGATTTGTAAAAAGGGGCTGCTTTGTGGTGCAAATGACACTGGAATAGGTCTCACAGAGCAGAGCAGAAATACCCTGTCATTCAAGACTCACAGAGAAGACAAATCCAATCACCGGAGCTATATCACGCTCCTCCTGATAACAAAGATAAAGTTCAAACACAGATCCTAAAATCGATAACTGCTTCCATCACTGTATCATATTTCCACAATCTAATCAGCAGAACGATAGATACGCTTCATGCTTTCAAACAACAGGCAGACAATATGCAGACAATATGCTCTGGACTATGGGATTGTATTGTTTTGCAGAGTAAATGAGCCAAATGATTCCTGACATGGAGTCAATAGCACATAGCTGCCCGACACGGTAACAGTAATCAAAGACCATTTTGGGAATGGCAATTACAGAAGTGTCTGGGGAAATGAAGACAAACTAAGGACACGGCCATCCAATTTCAAAATGATGCCTGTACAGCATCCTTATCAGAGCTGACGCCCACGGCGAGAATGGCCCGTTACTGTGAGGCTCTTCAGCTGGTTGAGATTCAGCAGCTGTAGGGTTCATCAAAACAAAACACAAATTAGGCTTAGCTGGAAAAGAGTGAGAGCATACTTGCTTAGACGGGATGCCTCATTCTTATCACTTTGATCAAAGTCCTGAAAGTTAAATCTGCAACACACTTCTCAGACTGTGTAAATCCCAAATGTAAGTTGAAACAAACAAAGAACTCCCAATTAGTGTTAAGATCACAGATGGTATGTGAACTGACAGAGGTTGCAGTTCTCCTTCGGCTTCCCAGCATCAGTCGGGCAAGGTTGAATCTGACATGCATAAGTCACAGTTAGAGTATGCAGATGCCCTCGCTTGTTTTCCACACTCGGGCATCTTATTTTGGGGGCATCCTCCAGGGCAAGCCGTATAGTGCATGACTGGAGCTAGTCAGATTACCCACACTGATGTGCAGTCTGGTTCACACAGGCCTCATCTCTCTGGGAGCTGAGTTCATGCTGCATGTGATTGCCAAAGATGTCCCACTGAGTCAAGCTGCTCCGCCCTTCTTATTGCCAAAATATCTCACAAAAAGGGGACTCCTTGGGTCTCCACGATGCATTAAATCACACTTTTAAAATAGAAACATGAGTCACAAGCACTGTAAACATACAGGGAGTAGTCTCAGGCACATTACAGCTACAGCTAATGCTGACATACTGTACAAAGACAGCAGCTCCTCACATTTCATACAATGGAAGACTACCATTTATGCAGCCGTGGAACATTTACTAAAGTAGCCTACTGTACATAAGGACAATTTTGTGCTACTTGTACTTTACTTGAGTATTTTCATTTTCTGCTACTTTATAACTTCTACTCCAAGTTATTATATTATAGATGAATATGCTTGTATCATTTCTTGTGGAGTGTAAAAAGATTAATACCCCTCTCATATGCTATGACCAGGAAATGGTTGTCTTAGATACAGCCTGGAGTTAAGCTAACCAAAAGCCATGAGCTGGTTAGCTTAACTTAGCATTAGCACAAGTGCTAATGCCAGGACTGCAGCCAGGAAACCGTTAGCTTAATTTAGCATAAAGCCTGCCTGAACACAAGGGAAGACAGTTACCATTGGACTGAGCCAGGCTAGCTGTTTCCCCCTGCTTCCAATCTGTATGCTTAGCTAAGCTACGTAACTGTCTCCAGCTTCATAATGAACAGACAGGCTTGGCAGTGGGATCAACCTTCTCATCTAACTCTCAGCAAAAGCAAATTAGTGTATTTCTAAATAATGTCAAACTATTTGTTTAACAGCTATAGACACTTTGCAGATTAACATGTTACAAATTAAACATATGATCAGTTTATAAAATATGGTACATTTTTATAGATTAAACGACCCAACAGTAAAACAGTAGTTGAAATCAGCTCAACCTGGATTAGCTACAAAATGAATCAGTGATCTAATAATGTAACATATAATTATATAACACTGACAGCAGACATTTGGCTGCATAATAGCTCTGTACTCTTAAGTTTTGGAATACTTTGTGGTAATTTTACTTTAGTATAAAATCTGAATAATTTCACCACTGATGATAAGACAATGCCAGAAATGTACAGGCTCTCAAGACAAAAAAGGTTCACTATTTTTGCATTGTACATGTGCTTCATATAATTGGAACTAACTTTGAGCTGATCGGACACTAGCCCCAAATCTTATTAGCCTACTTAAAATGCATGTGAAAAACGCTTTTGTTTTTTTTAAACTGTATTTTATGGAAATTTCTGCCAGCTTCAGGATGCATTTTGGCCTATATTTCTCCAGTGCTGCTTAACTTTTCTACTTTAGACTTTATTTTGGCTTAAATGCCCTTTTATGCGTTATGTAAAAGCACCTTGAACTGCCTTTTGTATGAAATGTGCTACATAAATAAACTTGCCTTGCCCGTTCATAAAATGTTTTCTTTTAAACATATACATAGATAATTAGGTTGTTTCGCATTGCACTCCATTCTCAATGTACTTGCTGAGATGTCAAATATTCATGTAGAGATTTGATTAATCATTAAAGCCTGTGACTGTGAAATTCTTTCCAGTGTTGTCGGTGAGCAAACAGCAGCTTTTGATCAGAAATTACAGCCTTGGCCAACAGGAATTCTTGGCACCATGCAACTAGCAGGAGAAAATTGAAAAGTGTGTCAACATGAAACATGAAGAAATGACCAGTGTTGTAGATGAGAGATGGACCACAGAACAGTGGATGCAGTGGGGAAACTAGCCCCTATACTCTGTACACACCATTCCCAGTTTCCACCAGTAAGAAATAAGTGAAGCATGTAATGACAAAGTGGTACAAATCAGTGGTACAAATTTGTTTTTAGCCAATGTGCTCTGCCAATGTGCTACTTTATTGTTCAATAAAAGTCTCCCAAAATGCCCTTAAAATTGGATCAAGGGTGCACAATGTACCTCTGAATTAAAGATAATTTATTTCCCATGGCAATACGACAGACAGACCTTACACACATGCACTGCAACCCTGAACTTATCTAGAAATTACCCAAACTGTTGCATGTTAGAACAGAAATGTCCGAAACCGTTGGATCAGACATTAAACCGACTTTACCCTGCCAGCTCCCTTGTATAAAGTCTGTGTATTGAAATCGAGCCCACGTGTAAATAGGTAATTTACAAGACAATTCACAGCGAGCGAGCAGGCGTGTTGAAGAAGTTTCTATTAAGCGGCTGGCCGGAAGATTACAAACATCCAAGGGTGGAGAAGAAGGGTCATTTAGTCGCCTGTTAGAGAGACGACGAGATTCGGGAATATTCTGCCAGTAGGCAGATGCCAGGCTGATGCCGAAATCATCAGAGAAAGGAAGGAACGGCAAGAGACTTTGTTGTTTATGACCAAATTACATACCGGCTATGACCGCAGTGAAATCCCTGTCATGTCCTGCCTCCTGCCTGCTTTAGCCAGGTGACACCCCCTAAACCAAACGGAGTATTTTCAGTAAGTGAGAACACGTCTGACACGGACAATCTCCTGTTGTGTGCTACATGTGTGAAAGGAAAACTCTGGATACTCCAGACAATGGGCCTCATTCACCAACCGTTCTTACGAAGAAATGCGTTCTTAAACCCCACTTACGCACTTTTTACGAAGATTCTGACTTTCACTAATGATTTCTTATCTTGGATTTGTTCTTAGCCAAGAACAAAATCTACAAACACTCAAGAGCACTCTTACGCACATTTGAGTGATGACGATTTGCTCCAAATAATTGGTTACTGCATTTTATTTAATTCTACAGTCGTTTACAATGATAGTATTGTACTGTAATGTATTTCTGATCATTTGTTGAAAAAAAAAAATCATAGTACTTTACTGAAGTAGAATCAATAGTGCATACTTTTGACATTTACTTTGTTACATTTTGCAGCAATTATCTATACTTTCTACTCCACTACATTTCTACAACGTTCCATTACATTTTCTGATCAGTTTTTCCCCCTGCCAAAACGTCTTCCTGACAGTCACGTTTGTCTCACCAGTGAAGTTTGGTTGCCATAGATATATATATATATATATATATATATATATATATATGGGGCACCGCCGATCTTTCATCGGCTTCCAAGCCGGTTCCGGTGTTACACCGAAATCTGTGACCCATCGAGATCGGTGTCCCCCTACCTCAACCTGAACCAAACCCCTGTCCCTAACCTTAACCACGGAAGGGGGCGCTACGCTTTTAACAGGAGGGACACAGATCACGACGGGTCACAGATTTCGGTGCAACACCGGTGCTCCAGAGCCCGGGCGCAGTGCCGCTGACCCTCGGTAATACAGCCTCCGGTAAAAGTGAAAATGAAAATGTTTGTTTTTTATTATTCCCGTTTTTAAATCATAGTTGCCTCTCCACAGCGAACTAACTTCTCCGCCAGGCAGCGTAAGCCGTGTTCATATCTTATTTATTTGGCTGGACCTCTTCACATCTCCCCATTTTCACTGCTTCACACACTTTATTTGCTTACTTGCATGGTTAAAGAAAATAAAACCGTCTTAAAATACATCCATGAATAAAACCAACCGCATTCCGATTCTAACAACATATTTCCGTTTTATGCTGGTTAGGATAGGAACTTCTTTTAAAAGTAGTGGACATCTTCTACTTTTACTAAAGTAAATATGTCTCTGGTTATTTGTACTTTTACTTAAGTACTGAGATTCAGTACTTCCTCCACCACTGCAATGTACAAGTCATCTGCGACTCCGACAACCATCTCTTGAAGGCTGTCTCCCGCTTCCCAGGAGGTGCACAGGAAGTGTCATGTCCTTATATGGGAATTTGCGGGGTGTTTTCTTATGCTAATTAGGAACAACTGGCACGTGCTTTCAATTACGAAGACTTGGGATTCATCAATCCTAAGAACACAGGTGCGAACAATTCTGTTGTTTAAGAACACGTCATGAATCCGACGTAGACTTTTCTTAAGGACTTTCTTAATAACATATTTAAGAGAAAACTTAGAAGATATTGGTGAATGAGGCCCATTGTCCGGAGTTCATATGAGAAAACGGCCAAAGTAAGTAATGTACAATCATTCAACAGGCAATATTCTACTGCCACACAGGCAGCAGTGCACAAAGTAAAATGGATGATAAAACCTTGGCAAACCTACATATAGTTGCTTTTGTTTGTACTTGAGCCTTTAGTGGCTTATGGAACATAGGCTGCTGATAAAGTGCTCGCATCCATCCCCTTCTGTCTTAGGCCATCTGGATCCAGGCGAAGCCATGGCAGACATCCTGCCTTCATCTCCCCTTTAGGGCAAAAAAATTACCACCAGCCAAATGCTGATCAATTTTTGATGCAGCAAGTAAATCTGTCTTCTGTACCAGCCACTTTGGCAGGTCACCAACCTCATTGTGAGGTTATTTTTATTCCAAAAATCTAGTCGATTGGCAAAATGTTGACCGTTTTGGGGAGATTTTGAAGGCTGGACGAGTCAGTGTAGTTCCCTTACTCGATGGACTTAACGTCAAAGCAGGTTTCCTGATCCCTTGTTTTTGCGGTTGCCTTTGTGGTATGTGACTAACGTTTTGTACAAGCAGCATGATTCCGCGTATTACACACACTTGTATAAGCATTAATAATGCATTCATTCCTAATCATTTGCCCAATTTCAGCCTTCATTGGCTGTGATAATCAACTCTTTTGAATCAGTTCTCCATCTTGGATAATTTGAACTCATTATTTCACCAGTTCTCTGTGAGAAATTATTCCGTCATAGTGAAATTCAGTGGGTTTTTTTTCTCCTTGCTTTGATGGAACAGATAAGGGAATTTGGAATTAGGAAAAACAGTGGTGGCCATGCATACCCAGATGAAACCCATTCTGCTGCACCTCAATCACCACATCGCTTGTTGACGATGCCAGCTGCAACAACTGCGGCAGGTGTGTATGAACACAACACACCACTTCCCCATGCTCAGGTACGACAGATGCCGTTCTCGAACACGTGCCGCTAGCTCCGATCCTTGGAGAGCCTTGAGCGAAACAAACAACATTACCAGAGAATATAAAGCTGCCCAGTCTCACCTTGTGTTTGCAACACATGGGACACAATGTGCAAGCCCACATGGGAAAAGAGAGATTAATCTATTACAGAGGGGAGGTTGGCACTGTACAGGGAGCAAGGTCATTCCCAAACACTGGCTACATTGTGTTTAGTGACAGAGATGTGAGAAACTGTAGACCTGTCAGGGAGAGAAGGAGAAATGTAGCAACAGCCAGAGCTCTACGTTATATACAGAGGCTGCTAAATTCAATCTAGGTTTAGGCTTTTTTCATACAGTGCCTGTTTGGAGCTGGTGCCTGTTCGGAACTTGCTGCTTGCTTGGTTCCCAGTATATTTTTCCACAACTTTTTGTTGTGAATTCTCACAAACATGTGACACAAGATGCAGTTATAAAACGCTATAGTATTGCTGCTTGCAGCGTTGTTTGGGTGGCGTGACTGTTCGAAACTTTCTCAAGAAAGCACCTCACCCTTCTTCATAATCAGAAAAGACATGGAAATCTCACTTTTTACAATATGGGACCTTTAAAAAGGTATTTTAATATACATCAATAGACTTCATTCTACTGCCATCATGTTATGCATCTTTGTGGTAGAGAAGGGCTATAAAGTCAAGTACAGAAAACCAATTTGTTAGCACATGCATATGTGAATTCATGATCTCAGTATGGTTGGAATGCACACACTCTGGTTACAAATACTGAAAATTCACATTTGCTATAACAGTTTGGTTTGACACTGATTATTTCCAAACAACATGACAATAACAATGAGTTGAATTGCTAGGGAGAGAGAGAGTGTCAGGTAACGTGTATAAAATGTGTATGTTTGTGCGGGTGTGTACTGTATGCGTGCGAGTGTGGCAGAGAGAGCGATATCATCCCCCAACAGTACCACAAGAGCATTTATTGTGGCACCCGAGGCTATACCTACTCGTTTACAGGGGGGAAGACAGGTTAATGAAAAACTATTGATTCTACCCTCTGTATCCCCGGAGATGAGGGGAAGTAACACTTATACTTCCGAACTTTGTTATACTCTTCTTTTGGCGGCCCGGTCATTCCGTGGCCACTGCGTGTCTTTGGGGACTGGGAGAACAGAGGGGGGATCCATGTGTGCAGTGATGCCGTCATCGGCATTTAGCGAGAGAATAAAGGGAGGACAATGAAGGTGAGGAGGAAGAGAGGGAGCGGTCAACCCTGGCCCAGCTCCTCTTCCCTCATTCAGACAAAGAGATAAGGAGAGAGAATGAAAGAGGGGTCCTTTAGTCAGGAGAGAAGCTCAGTCTCATTTACTCTATTTCACTCAGAGCAGCCAGACTGTGGATAACAGGTGTAGAGTAGAGCCAATAGCTAGCCCTTCTACATATATTAAATATCAGCACCTCTGTAATGGATATGATGCATCACTACACTGGTTGTCTATGGGAATTCCTTTTTGTGTTTCCAAAAGTAATGTTAAAGGGACACATAAAGCTCAATTTACTCGTCATTGGCAGTACTACTCAGTCAGTGTTGTGGTTGAGTCATCAACTGTCGAGTCTGAGTCAAGTCTCGAGTCACCAGTGTTCGAGTCCGAGTCCAGGTCCGAGTCACCAAAGAAGAATCTGAGTTACCATTACCTGAGTTTGAGTCTGAGTCGAGTCACCAGTCCAGAGAACAGTGACTCGAGTCTGAGTCCAGGACTCAAGAACTCCATTACTGCCTATTACACATACAAGTAGTCAGAAACTTCATCCAACTTCCAAGTCCTATTTCATGAATGCTCAAGTCCGATATCATAAATCCTTGAGTCCAAGTCCTAGTCATCAGTGTGTGAGTCCAAGTCAAGAGTCCAGGCAATAGCGACTTCAATCGGACTCAAGTAATCCATCACTGTACTCATTCGCCTACATACGAAACAGTTGTATATGTATGTCTTCGGTGGCTTTAGATTTTCTTCATGTAACGTCTGAGAAAATAACCCTGATGATGTCATCATCGGTCTGGGCTCGAAGACTATAAATATTTAATGTGTTACAAACTCTTACAATTTACAATCTCTTGCAAATCCTTCAACTTTATGTGTTTAAAAGTGCTTTAAGTGCAATAGTAAAACACTGGAGTACTCCTTCAAAGCTAAAAACTGAAATGCAAGAATGTGCATTGACGCAGAAATTGCTGATAAACCCCCCAAAAACAATTGATGCCAGGGTTATGTTAAACCCGAGCTATACACACTCACAGATTGGCCCCTATACACTGTGCGATAACAATCTTGCAGGTTCATCGCATGTCATACTGTGTGAGATGGGTCTAATAAAATATTGGTTGCAATCTCTGGCAGACAGTCAGATTGTGTGTATGCCCTGCAGACTGCAGTGCTTCAATGAAAACAGGAAAAATGGCATTAACTCCTGCTATCATTTTGCACCGCTCTCATGTTTTTTTGTTTTACTTTGAATGGCTCATGCAATGTTGGGATGAAATACACTTATTGTGAATTATCCCATGCCATATTATAATTGTTTTTTTTTTTTTGCAGACATTTGATGTATGCTAGCAGTAGTTTTGAGAATTTGGTAATGAATTTCTGACACATCAGAATTTGACGCAGGCTGTCTTTGGTCACCAAAGCTCTTAATCAACTGCTGGTGCATGTGTCTCCTATTACAACCTAGAACTACCATTTGGATTACATTTTCTAGCCAGTAACACCCCACAATTGTACAGTGTATAATTTCTACGTCTTTAGCTGGTGGTCTTATATGACTATAGCCCAGGGGGTTAAACCAACGTTCTATAGGCCACCTAAAAGGATGACAGAGATCAATGACTGTGGGGCAGGGACTCTACCTCCCCTTTCCACCTTCATGTGTGGTCTCTCTGGAGCCTGGAGGTCTTGCTGTGGGCCCATACTGGGAGTCAGTGAAGGGAGAAATTGTCACCCGTCAGCAATCAAACAAAATCAGCTACTGCCAGGAAAACATCACGGTGTTACATTTTGATCCTCCCTTGTCTGTTAAAAAAACGCATTGAGCCCATAAATCAGACAGTAGATAATAACTAAAGAATGTGTCAGGGGAAGGAATACATTGGTAATACCCTCACTTCCCTCTGTATCTGTTAATAAGATATCCTTCTTTGAAGACTTTACCCACTGACTGCAACAGTGGAGCTGCTTGGTGGAAGACTAGGTTTGTTCTGTTCAGTCCAGTTGCTTTGGTGTAAATAAGTGAATACATTAACTACACCTTCATTTTTTTCAGATGAGACATTTTATTCAGAAGCATTATTTCAGTTTTCCAAATTGCCCTCCACAAACATTAATTGAGACACTTCTCACTTTAGACCCTGATCAGAAAAGGATTATTTCATACATCTATGACTCTATGGTGTTGGTCAGCTCAGTTTTCCCTGTCATACTAGAGAAGCATGGGAGCAGGATTTGGGGCTTAACATTGATGATGAACAATGGGGCAATATTCTTGATCTTGTTCATAAATCTTCTATTTTCTTATGTATACATAAAATTCACACCATAGATATACAGTATATACCTAAACTATACCCCAATGTCCAAGATGTCTGTAACAGATGTCAATCCCCTGCAAATCTTGTGCATGCCACAAACTGACAAACTATTGGTCCACAAATATTCTATCTATCTATCTATCTATCTATCTATCTATCTATCTATCTATCTATCTATCTATCTATCTATATATATAACAAAATCAACAATGTTGTAATAGCTCCAAATCCCCTCTCGGCCATTTTTTGGTATCCTAACAGGGCTTTTCGGTAGAAATAAAAATGTGAGCATGGTATTTCTATTTCTATTTTCTATTTCTGTTACTTTGGGAACCTGTAACTCATGTGAATACTCAATAAAACACCTTTAAAAAAACAACAAAATACATCTATATCTGATATTTTCAGATGTGTAGCCAAATCAGAGCGAGTCACATGATACATCATCATGACAGCATAAAATGTTCTTCTTGAACCATATGTGTGCTCTTCATGTATAAAGTGCTCTTCCTTTGCATTGTTCTGTTGTTTCCACTGGAGATAATTGAGGATTATTTCTGCAGGTCACTTCAGTGTTGATCTTGTTGAAATTAGAGCTCAGGTACTTGAGAGGGGCTCCCTCTCTGTTCTCTACAATTACAGCTATGAGAGGGTAACAAAGCAATTCCACATCGCACAAACACTCACTCACACACCTGGTAATTTACATGCAGATTGCTTAATGCACCTTCATTTCCTTGTAGTTGAGCCTTAACTGATGCCGTCCTAATGTCCAATGTCAGTTAAAAAATGTTCTTGGCATTTCTCTCTCATGTCTGTCCAGATATGAGGCTATACAGCAGCCGATTAGCTTAGTACTGGGCACAGACTGCAAACGGTGGGAAACAGCTAGCCTGCTCTGTCCAAAATTTAAAAAAATCCACCTACCAGCACCTCTAACACTCACTGATTAGCTTTATATACAGTCTTAGCATCACATAGAAGTTGCCAGGCAACAAGCATTGACTCCCAGACGTTACTGTGCCTGGTTAAGAAATAGTAACATAACTCCTTTGTGGTGGTAAAACCACTTTGACTTTTGAAGGGATTTTACAAACACTCAGAAAGAAAGCAGAAAAGCATACTGTATATCCGCAAATTTTCCTTTAACCTGAAACTAAATACTACTCCCAAAATAAGTGAAGACAGAGACAACAACATCTTTCTATATATCCTTCTGTTTTATGGACATCTGTGATGGGTTATAAGCAACACAATGTTAAATAGGGTTTTACAATGTGATACTTTTGGACTGAAATTGCATACTTTGTCCTCAGTATTCAAAACAGCTTTCCAAAGAATTTTATGATCAGCCTTGTGGGAAAGAATCTGAAACTGCATTCAGCTGACACGTCATGGGACAGTCAAATTCTCCAAATTGAGATTAGCAGCTATTTAGTTGATTGATTGTAGGTGAATTAAAATAAATATTGCATAGCGGTCTCACAAAAATAAATGTGTATATATATACACACACACACACACTTTTAGTTATCACTTACAATCAAGGCATGGCTCATCCCCCGCCTCAAGGCTACACTGCGTCTACAACAGTATAATCAGTGGCCCTCTTTCACACTCATATACTCGTACTCCAAAAAAACTTGTGGAGCTCACCAAATCTAATGTGAGAGAGCTTATTGACACTGGAAGCACTGGAAGGTTGCAGAGTCCAAACACGATTTCCTTTGTTGTTATTTCAAATCATAGCATTCTGCCTCTGGGTGTGGAGAGAACTATACAGTCTGAAGCGTAATGATATAGGAACCGCTAGACAAAAGCTCGGGAAGTATGGAGCTAAATCAGGGCCAAATGTTTTGTTAATTTGAAAAAAAAATATATATATATATATATATATATATATATATATATATAAAAACTAAAGCTTGAAATTTAAAATTTAAGTTTTGGTCTAAAACTTGAAAAATAAAACCATGTATTCAAACTAAAAATAAGTGCACCAATTTTTCTTTGTTTGAATAAAATTTTGATTAAATTCTGGAATTATTTTGAATAAATTATTAATTTTCATTTTTCACTTTTATATTTGTTTTCAGTTCCACATTTCATGTTTTCACATTCAAAACTTATTTTTTTTTACGGCTTCAAATCTTTTTTTTCAGTTTCAGATCGGTTTTTTTCAGTTTCAGACTTTTGGCCCTGATTTTGCGTAGATGGCGTGGCTTCAACTCAGAGGGGCGTGGAATTATGAGTGACAGCCTAACAAAGAAGGCAGAAGACTCTCCTCAGTCATGTTGCCTTCAGGAAATTGTGTTACTGTGAGAACTATGACTGAATGCTTTCTATCCACCATATACGTGTGATTTTTACTAAATAAACTGATGCTGGTGACAAAGTTCCATTTAAAAAAACTGTTTTGGACAACACGTGGTACCAATTACACTATAAGAGCAATAAACTGTGCCAAATTGTGCAGTTCAGCAGGAACAATGACTTCTCCCACTTCCACGTACGACTTTGAATGTAGCACCACAGTATTCACTCGGCAGTCAGCATGGCGTCCGCTCCGCCAAGGCAACCCTGGCGCCAGCGCACAGGTAAGACATGTGAAAGATATTAGCATTTTTGAATAGATACTTTGGGACATTATCCCCGCAGTGGCATTTTTTTGTCATTAACACATAAAGAGAAAATAGGTGGACAGCTGGACAAAGCTGGAAATGAAGCATTGCAGCCACTGTCGAGTTATGGTCATTCTGACAAACAGAGGTTAACAAAGACACTACACGTTAAAGTCAAAAAACTTGAGCTGGACACTGAAATTAGTGTAAAAACACCAGCTAGTGTGAAGCTAACATTAGTTAATGCTAACTTTAGTGCTAACAATGCTTAATTTCCAGCTTTGTCCAGCTGTCCACCTATTTTCTCTTTATGTGTTAATGACAAAAAAATGCCACTGCAGGGATAATGTCCCAAAGTATCTATTCAAAAATGCTAATATCTTTCACGTCTTACCTGTGCGCTGGCGCCAGGGTTGCCTTGGTGGAGCGGACGCCATGCTGACTGCCAAGTGAATACTGTGGTGCATACATTTAAAGTCGTACGTGGAAGTGGGAGAAGTCATTGTTCCTGCTGAACTGCACAATCTGGCACAGTTTATTGCTCTTATAGTGTAATTGGTACCACGTGTTGTCCAAAACAGTTTTTTAAATGGAACTTTGTCACTTGCATGACACTTGTGTCATGTGGATGCAACAACAGTGTTGTTGTCATTACTTAGAATTCCTCATGGGGGAGACAGAAACTTTTCCACTTTTTTAACTTAATTCAATAAGAATAACTGTTGACTCATAGTAGTGTGGCTCAACGGATGTACATTGCTGCGATGAAGCCTGATGCTCCCCTTCCGTTAGCAATTTTGCAAGGGCACCTACATCTGGGGCTTGCATCTAGGATGGTTGTGATTGGTTTAAAGAAATACAAACAAGCCAGAGCTCCCAGAATAGATGTGCCAATGTGATATCATGACTTCGCGTAATCATACATGCCACTTTCCTAAAGCCAAGTGACAAATGTCTATGCACAGGCACTTTCTAAAGCCGCTAGGCTACGTGTTATCGCGAGGCTACGGTTGGGTTTAGGAACGTCACACGCAGGTTGGGTTTAGGAAAAGAACAAACGTGGAAAAGAAACATCACACATGGGACACAAAGTCACACACAGGACGCGATCCCCGCTCTCCTGGGTGAAAGTCCTGGGTTTTACCCATCCACCACCCCCGACCAACCTCTCTACGCAGATTTATGGCCTTTCATACTACTCGCTACTGCGTCAATTCACACGCAATCGCAAGGTAATGTAAGTCAATGGAGGCCAAACGGCGTTGATAAACATGCTAAAAAAAAAAAAAAGAGTATGCGTCTTGATAATGCGCCAATAATGGTGTACAAATTGGCGTGTCATACAAACACCACTTCATGAGATCAGTCTGGATGTGCAGTGTAGCCAGACCATACTCCAGCCCTGACACAGCGCTGTGGCAAGAGGTCTGGCAATGTGACGCTAACTGAAATGAAAAAGAACATTTCATGGAGATTGAATTGACTGTTGTGCCTTCATCGCTCGCTTGTGTAACGCTAGCCATCTTCAGCTGCTTTGGTCATCTTCTGATGTTTTCTGCATCTTAGAAACATTTCAAATATTAGACTTTCCTCCTCTATGAAAAAACCATAGACAGTATATAAACTGGACCAACAGATCCCGTGTCTCTGAATGGAGACCAGTGAAGGATATTAGAAGCACTTTTCCGGTGAGCGCTGAGCGTTACTGAGCAGCCTCCAACTGAGAGAGACGACGTAAATGTGACGTGAGCAACCTGTCTGAAAGTTGGAAGTCTTCTGGTAGCTGTGCCAAGAGAAATCTCAATCATTCCCAATCTAGCAGAGACGGAGAGCGTAGGTATATGTAAGGAGACAACATAGGCACAGGCTAATTATTGATCACTAAAATGCTAGTTAACATTAGTAATTAAATTTAAACAGCTAATGTAAGTCCAAACTGCCTGCGAGCTTCTCCTGTACTATACGGTAATTCCTCTAATATGCGACAATAAGTTGCTCAATCTTTAGCCTTTTTTTTACAAAACCGTCTGCTACGGAGCCATAACGTGAGATACAAGGTAATGGAGCCTTTTATACATTGTTGTGTTTCTTTAGAAATAAACAATGGACAAATAGAGTCTTTAAACGCTTCAGATGTAAAGTTATTCGCTGTCAAAGTGACGTCAAAATGAATGGCAATGCTAACGGCGGGTGAGTGTTTGTTAGCATCAAAATGGCGCCATAGAATCTACGGGTTGTTGACAGACGCTTACCCCCTTGGAAAAAACTGGAAACTGGCTCACCTGTCAACTGGAATATTGTAACTTTCTCTAATCTCTTTCCCGTTTACAGTTCATTCTCAGCCACCAGACTTTAACTACAACAAAGAGATAAGACCCTACAGTATTTCACAGATCCAGGCATCCCTTCACTGGCTACCTGTTGTTTTACTGATTCTTCATTTATTTCTTTAAATAAGATATCAGCCAGTTCATCAACCTTTTCCTATATAATGTATATGATGCTCTTTATTTGATGTTCATTTTCTAACAGAAGTATGCATGAATAATTCAGTAGTAGTAGTTGTATCATCCTGGAGCGTTTTAGTGCAATCAATATACATAGAATATGTCAATGTTTTGCGGTTAAATATTAAAACACACAAACACACATGCAACATCACACAGATGCAAATTGTTCTGCTATATGTTGCCAGGGTTACAAATATTTAGATTTTATGATAAATACCACTCAGATACCTAAGCAATGCAGCCTTCTTTTCTTATTGTTATATTGTACATATTTGTCTAGGTTATTGTGTCTTTTACATTTGTTTATTTCCTTTTAATATGTTTATATGCACCAACCACCAAGGCGTGTGTGTGCTTGTGTGTGCGTGCGTGCGTGCATACATACTTATATACATACATACATACATACATAGACAGTACATCCATACAGATCTCTATATCTTATAAGCATTTTCTAGAGAAATGTATATATGTCAGAGAGGAGGAGGTGAACATAAATTGAGCTCATTATTATAGGTTGCATGTGGGAGGAGAAGCCTCCGGTCAGAGGTCTGTGTTGAGCTTTCTGTAGCGGCTGTCTAATCTACCATCACCTCCCTTAAACAGCATGTGCACAGCTCAATGCCAACACTGCATCCTTGAATGTGTGACTCTTGTAGAATGGATAGAAGACCGAAAAGAAATAGAACGGATGAGAAGCAGGGAGAAGAGGAGGGGACGGGCAAAGAAATGATTTAAATGACGATTAGATTTGTAACACCAAAAGGCTCCTCATTAGCATAACTTCAAAACCTCGCCGCTCCAGTCTTAAAAATACAAACGTGCTTTGAGTCTCCCCGTGAATCACCTCACGCTCTGCAATAGTTCTGTTTTTCTATTTGTTATGAGGCAACGAGATGTGTGGGTGAGAGGCAGGAAAGGAACAAGGAAGGATTCCAGCAAACACCCCTCCCTATGCCTCCACACACACACACACACACACACACACACACACACACCTTCCTTATCTCAGTGGGGCCAAACTGTGGGACATCCTGATCTTTGGTTTATTAAAAGCCGCCTTGTGTGCTATCTGTGAGGCAGACCAGTCATACCAATTAACATTCCAGTACAGTGTTTCTGCAGCCTGAGAACAGGAGGCTGAACTCCCTTCCTTCCTCTGATATGATGATGAAATGATACTTGGGTTTCAAATATACAATAATAAGAAGCATGAAGGTAGCAGGTTGTATCTGGAGCCGACACAGGCAGAGTCAGCATTTATTCTGGCCCGGCTTCACTGGCTCGTTCCGTCTACAAAGAAACAGTAAAAAAGAGAAACAGATGGAGCTAGACCTACTGGTACAAGTTTGAAAAGAGACCAAGAAAAAGCAACAAACTCATTCACACGTTTGTTTCTACAGACATCTGTGTGTTTACTTTTACACCGCATGCCTCATATGCTAAATGAAGTGGGTGACTGACTGATATAAGTCATTTCATCAAATAATTCATAAAGTAATTCAGTCAGTCAGTTTGACCCACCTCTAATATGATCAATACAATGTTTGTATTCTTACACCGTTAAAGATTTTTATATTTTGTATATTAATAACAGATTAAATGACTAAGTGTATGTCAAGGGTGTTACTTGTAAGATAAACCCACAGAGAATCATTTTTTTTTCTTTTTTTGGGGGATTTTTGTTGCTGGGGAAAGTTAACAGAGTGTGTTGCGTGGCACCACACCAACACCATTATCATTGTTTAGTAATCATGATCATGAACTGTCTCCTATCCTATGTTCAAGGGATTCTGGAGAAGAAAAGCAAACTTAGGTTGCTTTGCACTTCAGTTTTGCATAAAGGGGATTTCCTTTGTGTGTGTCCAAACATTAATAATTTCTAGGCTTGAATACTTGTGATTTCTACAGATAATGTTCAATTGAATATATAATAAACAGTAGGGAAGGGAAGGACAGATATTTCTCCGTTCTCAGCTGAGATGAACAGCATAGCGCTGCTGTGTTTTACCATTGCACTTTACACTGCATAAATTAGCCTAGCGGTTAGCAGAGTTTTGGTGTGCTTGTAGTTTAATCCGACAAATACGTTGCTTCTTCACCGCAGTAAGAAAAAAATCCATATCATCACAGCCCTAATTGGGGGTTTATTTCCCTTTAGACATACAACTAATGAGTACATTAGTAGTGGTGTATAACATGGAGGAGCTAAGATTGGGAGCCATTCAAAGAAGGCAACTTGATTTTCTGTGGCGGTTCTAGACCATTTCTATTGACTATTGGCTGGGGCCACATGCGATTTTAGGGGTACCAAATATATTAAGCACAAGTGTTACTCACCACCAACCCTCCACAGATTTGGTTCTACAAAAGACTAACGATACACATGACAATAAACAAAAATATTTGCCAGTTAGGTGGGCCTGAGGGGGGGTCAAGGCTTAATATTACAGGGGCACTGGCCACCCTTGCCCCCCCCCAGAACTGCCCCTGTTTAGTTTCCCTCATTGTAGCTGAAAAAGAACAAAGCAATCTAGAGGCACTCTGAATTCCCAGTGTCTCTCTCTTGTGTTCTCATATCATGTTTGTCATTTTTGTAATGACAGGCTGAATGAAAAATGCAGCGTTAAAAAAGAATTAGCAGGTCTCTGAAGAGCTGTAGCTATAACAGTGAATCCATATAAAGGGAAGGCTGTGCCGTCAAAAAAGGTTACAGACTTTGTATAATGAATTTTAAGGATGAAATTGGAATTTGGGATCGTCTCACATGTTCTCTCGGAAGGCAGAACACAAACAGGTTCAGACTAATCTGCAAGCTTTCAAGATACAAGTTTCATGAATACCATTCAGAGAACCTATCACTGATCTACAGCTACTCAGTAGTACATGTGAAGCTCATTAGTGTATGTTTGAAGTCTGACTACAAGAAGAAATAAAAAATACAAAGTGGAGTGTCACCAAAACAACCTTTAACTTTGCAGACTACCTGCTGGGACCGTTAATGAAAATCTAAACTACACTATATGTGTTAATGATGCACTGAGAACTATAATGCTACCCCAAAAATTGTACCACAGCCCCCCCTCCCTCTATCGGCGTGTGTGTGATGCAGTGGGTGTGTGGTCCCCATCAGGGAGGCGTGAGGCATGAAGGACGGCCAGCCGTACACACCACACAGGAGATCCCCAGATTAGTCACGCTCGCCGGTTCTGTGCCGCTGCCCCCCTCTGTCGCATCACCGCCACGCATCCAAATACAGTCTCAAAACACCACAGCAAGGGCAACGCTGCACTATCTGCCATCATAAACAGCAAGCTTTGCGACAGCGTGGGGCAGTAGCCAATTATGACAGTGTATTACATTTAAATTGCTAAAATACCATAGCAACCAATGTGTATGAAGCATATAAGAAGTACTCAGCAATGGAAAATATATTTTTTTATACCAGTCCATATCCTAAATGTTTTCTTGACCAACAGCTGTCTGTGGAGCTGCACAGCAACATTTGGGAAGTGTCAAATGAGTTTAGAATTAGTCATTGTATAACTTAAGTTCATATATTTCATTCTGCATATATTCTACTGTAGTGATGACATTCAGACACTAAGACATATAAGACAGATATACAGTATATTAATGCAAAAACTGTAAACATGTGTATACAGCTTTACAACTTTAGTAATAGCTGTGTCAGCAGGATTATTCATCAGCCACTAGATCATTAAAGAGACTCTGCACACCTGTTTCTATCTCCAAAATATTACTAGCACAATGTGATGCATTTTCCATCCAAAGCCATCAGTCTGCCACCTTTATCAGCTGACACCAAGTCCCACATACATCATATTTAGCACCAAAACATTGATCACAGAGTCTGACAAAAGTTTGCAATATTCTTCAAACAGCCATAAGCACGCATAAGGGAGTATGAACTGTCTTACCATAAAACGTTCTTTCTGGCCAGTTTCTGTGGTCCAGGACTCCGACCAGAGTGCATAACGCTAAAAGCTAATTATGCACTCTGAGCTAACAGGGAGTTTCCTACTTGAGATAGTGAACATTTTCCACAAAGTAATTTAGCTCTAGGTGTAGTTTAATGCATAAACTCGTCTTGTTGATCACCCTGTAAGTTCTAAGTCATTCTGGTTCGTTGCGCTGCCAGGACAGGATTTAATAAGTATTAATTATCAGCCACACCAGATCATTAAAGAGGCTCTGCACACCTGCTTGTGATTTTTCTGTCTCCAAAATATAACGGGCACAGCGTGATGCATTTTTCATCCAAAGCCATCCGTCTGCCACCTCTATCTGCTGACACCAAGTCCCACACACATCACATTAAATCACCAAAACATTGATCACAGAGTCTGACAAAAGCCATAGGCATGCATTAACAGTATGAACTGTCTTACCTTAAAACAGGTGCTTCTTTCTGACCACTTTCTATCCATTGTCTTATTGACATAGCTATTAGTTTATTTATTATTGGGGGGGGGGGATAATAAATATTTTCTATCTATAGCTGCAGTTTAAGGCACAAAAGCAACTCGTCATGTTGATCTCCCTGTAAATTGTTACATTCTCATTCTGGGTGTTGTGCGCACATCCCACAATAGAGTTGCTCAGACTTTTAATACACTCTCGATCTGCTGGAAAATTCCAGCTGTATTGTGTTTACTGCGACCCATTTTCTATATCTGTCTAACTGATTTGTCCTGCTTTATTATTACTGTGGTTACTATGGGCAGGAGTGACTGTGGAAACGCAACACCCCTAAAGAAAGAAGAAATTAGAAACTCAGTCAGGGTGGGCAATGACCTTTTTTTGCCAGCGGACCAAGAATCCAAACTCTACATACCAATGCTACAGAAGGAAAGCTCAGGGGAATCACTGACACTGCAACACAGTAAAAGAAAGTGTGGCAACGTCTTAAACCGGAGACAGCAGTCCTGCTGGGATGGCACCATCATTTGTGACCATTTAATAAAACAGCCAGCATTGGCCCCCACAAAGCACCACCGCTGGAGATAAGTGCACATTCTCTCCCCACGACTCTGGAGGATGTCATTATTACTGAGAGCAGCTGTAAACATACGCCTCAATGCTATACAATATAATTCTACTGAAAGGGGCAGTTGGTCCCAAGGCATTTCTATAGTCGTCTGTGGTAGGTTGACTGTGCAGCAAATACACAGGAACCCGACCACATCCATGTCTGGAGCCTCCGCAAATATCATCTTTACGACAGCCACACCTACAGTACAGCTCCACTCTCCTTTTGTTTACGGACGTCAAACCTCTTTTGCACTGTACGTGCTTTGCCGCAGATGTAATGTTGGAAATGGCATGTTACGAGTAGGGTGAGACTCATTACTGTAGTAAATGCAGCCAGAAAGAACTTGAAGGCTTTATCATTACAGCCTGTAATTTCCTAAAAAGACTGCAAGTGTGACTGTGGACTGGAGTTGACTGCATGGCTGCAAACCCATTTCACCCTCTGTCTGCACCAATTTACAGTGCCAGATCCAGTCATAAAAAAAGCACTTCTCACTTGGTGTACATTAACTTATTAAAGTCATTTTCCCTGGGCCATTAATATGCCCTCAGCGACAAAAAATGATAAACAGTGGCCTCAGGCCTCATTCTGACAATAAATGAATCAGAATGACTGATAAACTATTTTAAACACTTCCTCAAGCTCAGAGACTGGATGACAAGAAATCATTTCAAAAGGTGACATAGCCTAAATGTCACTTGGTAGCAATTCTTTTGTGGAATTGTTGTTATTAATCATGTGCAACGTAAGAAAGCTTTTTTGCACACCTCTTTTGTCGGGCCGGTGCGTAGGATATGATCAAAAGTAGCAGATCAAAAGCTTAGAGAAGAGTCCCGCACACTGACCATTACGAAAGCAATAATTTATTTAGAAAAATTCAACGTTTCGGTCCCAAATTATTGCTTGCGTAATGGTCAGTGTGCGGGACTCTTCTCTAAGTTATTAGTCATGTAAAAAATGTTATGTGAAAAAGGCAGGAAGGGGACCAAGATAAATTCAATGAGTGTGTATCTGCACTATAAAAAAAAAAATTAAAAAAAGAGTTTGATGAACTTTAATACGTTCTCTTCCATCTTAATTATTTGGAAATCAGGCCATTGCGGATCACCAGGCTGTATGCCAGCGGTCCCTCTTCCTTCAAATGAAAAGAAATCACTGGCTTCTCAAAGGTTCAAGTGAGAGAAAGAGAAACCGAGAGAGGGAATATAGTATTGAGAAAGCTGGGGGTCCATGGCTCTGGGCGGGCCTGTTGGCCCTTATGAGACAGTCTGTGTGACTCCTGGCTGAGGCTGCCTTATTAAAACTCTTATGCACAGTCAACACCACTGTCAGGAAAAGTAACTCCAAAAACTTTTTGGAACAATTTTCATTTCCATTCAGCTGAAGAGCAAAACAGAGCTGAGCCAACTTATAATGTTTGCCATTTGGTGAACACTTTTATCCAAAATAGCACAAGACTGAGAACATGAGTTTAAACACTGAGCTTAGGTTTGGAGAGGTCATATTAGTCCACACAACGAATGCATGCACAGTGACAGTCAACCATAATTGGCCCCTTGCCGGTGGATTAATATCCATTCCCACTCTATTAAAATGGCCTTTCTCATTGAGGCTCCAGAGAGTTAATTAAACCAAAGCCATTTTGGAAGGCCAAGGATTCAGGAATAAAATGGCATGGGCTTGAGAGGCGGGGCACGTGGATGAATAACTGCCCTGTCCTTATGTCGGTGCATTTAACCTTCTCTGACTAGCATTTACTTGGTAAGGGTTACAGGCTGAACCTGTTGTTCCCTGAAATGTGCTGCAGGTGTTGGGAAGGCTGATGGGAACATGATATATAACTGAAGGGGTGCTGCTTAAGTTTTTCTGAGAGAGGGCACACTGCACAAAAATCTCCCTGGTAAGAACATGCCATTCAGCTGTAATCACACACACACACACACACACACACACACAACAATCAAATGTGTGTGTTGGCTGCTGGTAACAAGAGGTTAAAGTTCACAACATTATTATTTTGATATTATCCATATAATATGGACACAAGAAGGCGATGCCTAAACTTTCAGAGAGTAAAACAGAAGATATTGCTAAAGTTAACATTACTCATCAGAAAACTGTATAAGATTCAAATAATTATATTTTTCAATCACAACCTTACTTGTGCAAAGGACAACTCTCAGCAGATCTAAGGAAAGGAATAAAAAATTGCTTTGATCAATAATTTACACAGGATCTAATTCAAAAGGTTCTCAAACATCATCCACAGAGGGACTTCTGGCTGAACTGTAGGTTTCTTGCGGAGCAACTGAGTGTGTGTGTCCGTGTGTCCACAGGTGGCCCCTTATCACCACCTTGATGAATCATAAAGGTTTTTTAGGGCTTACGAGAGGTAGAAAGTCAGATATGAAATCATCAACAAACTAACAACATTTACATTTTTAGCTGTAGACTTGAAAAAAAATGTTAACAGGAAGTGAGGCATTACCCATGTTTCTGTCCCAGCAGCTCTGGCTCTCAGGGGAATAGTAGAAAAGGCACCAACCAGAGAGAGAATCATAGCCCGAGGGGGCTGGTGGAGTCAGGTTAATCTCCCGTACCAGTGCTTTCAATAACTGCATGTCAGAGCCTGGCTGTCTTCACCATTTTTGTGTGAATTGTTTTGCAACTCTTTAAATCTTCCCCTCATGCCAAGTTTTAAAGCCGATATCTCATCCGAGGCCAGGCCGTAACTCCTGGTTGAGGTGCGCAGATGCAGCTCTGGTGATGTGCTGCTCCCTGAAGAACAGCCAGCGCAGTAGCTCAGTCCCATTAAAGAAAGAAACAAAAACAAAAACTACACGACCGAGACAGAAACAAAACATGACCTGGAGTCGGGATCCACTTCTTCGTCAGCCAAACTACGCACATGACCGGCTTCAGCTGCCAGACACAAGATTAACCTCAGTAGCAAAAAGGAACAACACAATGTAGTGACTCAGTGTTCTTGTAAATCAACAGCTAAAGAGAGTCCTCTTGTCAAAGGGACCAAAGAAAAAGCTGACCTTTTCGCTGAACTCTCTCTCTCTTTTTTTGGAAACAGGGCTTCCACAGATAGGTTCCACTTCGGTTTACAGCTCCCGGGCAACCAACATCAAGGCCTGAATTGTTTGTCAGGTGGCAACAAAACTTTATTATTTAGGCCAACTTTGAAAGAAGAACATCAGTAGTTTGGAAGACAGTGAAAGCAAGGGCAACCCAAGAAAGTTATTAGGCACAAACAGGGGTTACTAAGGATCTGTGTAAGAAATCCCAAAATACGATATAATAGTGGAGATTGGGTGGGGATCTATTGCTGAATGTTAAGTGGGGCAGCACAAATAACTAACCTATTCACTTAATTGTCAATGGCAAACTGGGATCCATCGTGCCAAAGAAGGTATTAGCTCCTCAGATAATCCAGGCTAGAAATCAACTACATCTCAAGTGTTTTGAAATTCACCTGATGAATGTACCACACTGTTGGACATACTGTAATAAAACATGACACCAGTCATCTATTCCTCAGTCTAAAGGTTTATGAGCCCGTCGTTAAACCACATGCCGTGCCCATAATCCATAATTTTGACTTTTACTTGATGTCTTTTATAGCTTTGTGGTGACTTTAAGCATATTTACAGATGAGAAAGAGTATTTGAGAATGAGGCCCTACCACTGCATAGTGAATGAGTGTAGCGCCTGTTATATAAATCCACTTGTTGCAGTAAACCACAACACACCTGCTTGAGAAGAGGATAAACTCACCTTTGGTTGAGAAGCAAGACCCATACAAATATCAGGACAGGCTGACATTTATCACAGCAGAACCACAACACTTGAGATGCTACACCTAAAACACACAGAGAAATACATTTTAGTCAACTGTGTAACACCAGCAAATATAAGTTTTGAAAAGAAAAGTTTGACATTTTGGGAAATGTGATTTTTTTGTTTTCTTGCTGAGAGTTAGCTGAGAAGATTGGCACCTGTATGAATCTCCCATCAGAAGCCAACTAACTTAGCTTAGCACAAAGACTGGAAACAGGAGGAGGGAAGTCTATTAGTGAGCTTCAGAGGTGCTGGTATGTGGACTTTGTTACCTTTGGACCGAGCCAGGATAGGTGTTTTGCCCTTTCCAGTATTTGTGCTAAACTACTGTAATCTTCTCATCCAACTCTTGACAAGAAAGCTAATTAGCATATTTCCCAAAATGTCAAACTTTTCCTTTGAACAGAGGAAGATACCAACTGTTTAAACATAACCAAGTATGTAGGTATGTTTACATATTACAAAGACCCTTTCTTGTAAAGGTGGTCCAATTGTAGCCACTTCCTTGCTCTGGAGAAGCAAGTTTTCTTTTCTGCTATTTGGTGTGCAGTCCAAACTCCCTGTGGAGAATATAACGAGACCTATTACCTACCGACCGCCTAACTACAAACAACACCAAGGAAACTACTGTATGGACAATGAAAGCTGAAATATCTATCCAATTAAATTATATTATAAATGTTGTGGTTTTCTTCTCAATTAAAATATACAAGGCAGGATCAATACAACAATGCAATACAACAATGGCCGTTGTCTGCCCAACGTGATTGGACAGACAGATGGTTTTGATTACCACATCAATGGGATAAACACTAATCAATGGCACAGAAAAGAGACTTTAAAGAGATAGCGAGATATTTAGAAAGAGGGTTCACCTGCAGAAAGACCTGCATTGGGCATAATAGATCATCATTATATGATATACATCATCTTAGAATGCGCTACCTTTTGCTGCAACACCTAATTTTAAAGAGATACCCCACCCAAATCAGGCTCTCTTATGCTCAGGAGCCAATGAGCAAACTGCAATAGGAATTACAACCAACAATTAAGCTGGAGACAGCTCCACTCTAGCCAATGAGTGAGCTTGGACAGAACAGTGCATTTTAGTCTGTGTGTTCAGAATATACTGAGCATAAAGACGACCTGTGGAGAAGTGGATTATGCTGCAGGTGTGGTTTGAGAAAGTTCCATGACCTTTCGGATCCTTTTTTCCCCCCACAATTGGAATCAATTTGCAGTAAATTGAAGCTATGACTTTAATTCAGTTGAACCAGATCATTGTTTTCCTATTTGCTTAAGGCAGGGTAAGAAGGTTTCACTGCACATTTTACAGACAACCTGAAGCTGCTGAGTAAAGCCCTTTCCACACACGTTCTCTGGCCAGACATGCTACATTAATAACATCAACACATTGACAAGCTGTGGTTAAAGAAGCTCCAGCTAAATCAGGGGTTGACAGTATCGACTGGCGGCTATCAGATTGATAATTGAAGACCAACACAGACTGTATCTATATAACAGTCAGCCACTAGTCTGAAGAGGAAAAGATGCCGGGGAACCTTGATTGTAGAATACACACCCAGGATGGGAGGACGAGTAGTAAACGAAAGAGAGCTGCCTGGATAAAAAAAAAATCTATGAGTGGTTACATGAGGACAGCAGCATAGTAGGCTGAGGCTCCTCATGTCCTGATTGGTCAGAGAATCCAGGGATGCCAGATGTTGCAGACATTCTGGAACTATACCAAATACAAATCCTCACCAATCTTTAACAATATGACGAGACATATAAAGCAATGGTGATACACAAGTATTTCTTTTTTTATTTGCAGCAAAACATTTCTAATCTATTTTTTTAATCTTCTCTAGTCTTTTCTCTATAGTGTGCAATGGTTGTTTTTCATTTGCTTTCATTTTGACTATTTTTTCCTTAGTTGCAGTGCATTTTTACCTGAAAAAAACAAACCGATAAGGTTCCAAATAAAAAGATTTCATAACTGTGCTATCCTTTAATTTAAGCCTATCCTTATACCTTCTATTAAATGGTCATACATTTTCTGGTGCACTGCAGAGAAAAGAAAAGCACACTAAAATATAGTGTTTTTCAGCGCAAAGTAAAAACCTGTCTAGTTGAAAATGTTACATTTACAATTCCTGTGAGGCCTGCAAAGGAAAACTGACAGGAGTGCTTGCAAGCGACGGCCTCATTTAATGGCATTGCTCATTCTGCAGGATCCTTTATGCGACACCATTACAGCTGGAACTTTTTTTTTTTACAAAGGGGCGATTCAATGCTTTATGAAAAGAACAAAAAAGATTGTACTACAGAGCAAGCAAATACAGACTTAAACTTCCTTCTCAAGAGCCCCGAGGGGCAGATTAGTTAGAAACAACAGCATCTTAGAAAATGGATCCAACAATCAGCGGCAGCATTGGGCTGAGTCATAATTTATTACCCATACACGCTTCACAGTAGCGCCTGTTGGTGGGAGACTCAACACTGGGTATCAGACTGAAAATAGATGCAAGAAACTGGAGCTGGGAAAACGATCACATTACAGCATTGTTGGGCTTCTATAAAAGCACATGACATGTTTGACTGCAGCTCTGTGATTTTTAATGGTGGGGAGGGTTTTCTTTTTGTTGTTAAAATAGAGCAGTGTCTGATGCTCATGTCTCATTGCCCTGAAATCACTGCCTTGTGCAGATACAAAGGAACAGCATGCTATCAGCCTTCATATCATCTATAACCACATGGGTTTTGCAGGGTCCTTGTAGTACTCTAATTTTAATGAGCAAAAATACATCCCTGCACAAGGCTAGACTTGAAGAGAAGAGTGGAAAACATGATTCTGGATTTTACTCACTCGAGGTGGTCAACAAAACTAACCCCTACTGGTTTTTTTTCCTTCTGTCCCTCCCTCCCTCACAGAGCACACATACAGAAATCAGAGGGAGCTTCCATAAATAGAATGGAAAGTAGGCAAGTGGCTGCTGGGAGTGGCCATTACTGGGAATATGATCGATTAAAAAGCAATTTGCTCCTCCGCTCAGGCCCTGCACTCCTAAATGACAGGCCCCCCACGGTCCAGATGGAGCTCTGAGGGGTCGTAGGAGCTGGCCAGCCTGCCCCGCCTGCTCCTCCATCTTCAGCAGCCAACCCCACCCCCCTCACACATACAGCCTCCACTCCCAAGCCTGAACCTCGGTTACAGTCTGGGGGGCACTTGGAAAGCGACCAGGCAGAAACATCCAGGCAGCCCCTAGACTTTGTTCTAACGTAGAGTGTATTTGAGAAAGCTTAAAGGGATACTTCACCGATTTAGCATTAAGCTTTATATCAGTAGAAACCCGGTAGTATTTTCGAATGATCGTGCTTCCCTCCCTCATGTCCCCCTGAGACGAGAGATCTCTGTATTGTGTGTCTGGAAAAATGCCTCTGATGACGCAAAAATCGTCATTTAGTGTCATTGGAGGCATTTTTGCCCAGAGTCTGTGGACTACAGCCAGCTAGTTCCGCATGTTTTCAACCCGCCCATAGGGGGTTGGACTGTCGTCTTTATCTGAAGCGAGCCGAAATAAGCTGAGTGTCAGCCATCTTGAAGCTTCGCTAAACAGGGTCTGTCTTTTCAGCCGAAAACTTTTACAACAATTATGTGCATTCAAACTACTGCACAAGTGTACCACCGGGATACATTGGTACAGATCGGAGAATATGCAGGACACTTTATTACAGACGAAATACTCAACACACTACGCAAGCTACGCCTGCTACGGAGACCAGCACCTCAGTCTGCGGTTTTGCTCGATGCCGGTAGCCGGTAAGGGGACATCCTCAGCGGTGAAACGCGAACGAGGGCTGGAGTATAGCCCTGGCCCCGAACATGCTGCATGCCGTAGGAGGGGAAGATGGAGGGCAGGCAGGATCATATGGGCCCTGGCTGTGCAATTTGGCTGGCTGCATGGGGGCACATTTTTACAAAAAGTACAAAATGATCTGTGTGTCTAAGCCTTAAAAAATTCCAAGATTGATAAATATGTATTGTAATTATTAACCCAACAACAACATTCCTATCAATTGACTTAATTTCTTCCCGCTGCACATCCTGTGGAAGAAGCGTCTGTTTTTATTAGTTTCATAGCTGTGGCTGAGAAACACTTATTGTTTAGAAATTTCCGAGATCCATCGGCAGTGGTTCCACTGCAAAAGCACGAGTGACAAAGCTAAAAGATCAACGCTATTTTGAACTGCCAGGGAGTATGCTCTCTGTTACCATAGGAACACATGTACTAAGTGGTGGTAGTGGAGACCCTGTGCAGCTAAAAACACAGTCAGTGGCCATTTTTAAGCTGTGTGAATTTACAGGCCAAATAAAAGACACAAATTACTTAAACCGATTACTGGACAGAAGTGGTCGCGCCTTTTATCTTCCACCTTCACTGCATTGATTTTCCCATATGACACAAGATTCAAACCTGCAGTGTGTCTACTTTTCTGGCCTTTCAGCAACTCTTCCCCTGATTGTCCTCACTGTCTGCAGCTCTTGGCTTCAGCAGAGCTCGGCCTCAGACTCCTTCAGAGTTAGGGCTGGAGGTTAATTGATACTGACAGATGACGTAATATGGAAGTCATTTGCAGGGAGATCTGGCTTCTTTATCAATGGCGGTACTCCTCACACACACACAGACAGGAGGGAGGGAGTTAACAGATGTGATTCTGTCCAGAAGGCTCATGTTCCCTCATGCACAGTGTTAGAGGGCTAATGACTATACATGCTACAATTTGTGAATTATGTGAAAGAACCTTGTTAATTTTCTGTGATACAAAATTGATACTTATCACCTTTCATTTTTTAGCTCAAACCAAACTTAGCTAGGTAACTTAAATTCTGCTTTTACCATTTGAATGATGATATGTCAGAATAAAACAATGATTCCATTCCATTGGGAAAATGTGCGTATTTGCTTTCTTGCCAAGAATTAAAGGAGAAGATTGTTGCTACTCTCATGGCTGTATGCTAAATATGAAGCTAGAGCCAGAAGACGTTTAGCTTAACTAGACATTAAGATTGCAAACAGGGGTAAGCTGGACTTTGTTAACAGTAACAAACTCTGCTCACTATTATATAACACATTATATCTTGTTTGTTATATTCGTGAAAAAACTGAAGTGTCAAATTGTACAGGCTGCTAGCTGTTTTCACCTTTTTCTAGTCTTTTAGCTAAGCTAAGCGAACACTCTCCTGGCTCTAGCTTAGGTAATATGTAGCACACAGACAAGAGAGTGATAACTCTAGGCAATAATCGTATTTCAAAAAATGTTGAACTATTAATTAAGTTTGCATTGTTTGCCAGAACATCATACCATAAATATCTAAAGGCTACTGAGCCTTGGCTGCCAAGAAATAAACACTTTAGCCAGTGTCTTTTGTCAATGACTCCACGCCCTTGCATGGTTGATCAGAGGTCCCATGGGTTCACTGCTAATGGGATCAAGGGATAGTGAGGGTGGGGGAGTCGGGGTGGAGGGGGTCTTACAGGATTTCCGTGAGGAGAAACAACCAGAATTAAAGCCCATCCGGGGAGACAGAAAAACCATCTGAACTTTTGTTCCCTCGTCTTTTCACCCACTCACAGTGGCTGGCTGATTGATAGTCTTATGAATGTTAATACTAAAGCACGTCTTTCAAAGCTCACCTTGATAGAATTGATTTTCCTCACAAAAATAATTCAGCCGAGGCATAATAGAAACTAGTAAAAGTGCCTCAAAGGCTGGATTCAATGATTTTGAAGTGAAAAAGTTTCTGCTGCGATTTTCTCTGGTGTAAAAAATGACTGCGGATTCAATCTTCAAACTATAGAGCAGATTTAATGCAGGTTTGTCTACAATTGACTTTATGACCTATTGTCTCCTGCTCTATCCTCAGACATAAAATATTCATTCATCTTGGGCGCAAAGATTAATAAGAAGCTTATTGCTGCTGTTGCAGAAAATCCTCAAAACACATTTCATTTTACTGTTCTTAAATGAACATAGTTCCTTATGCATCATTTCCTGACTCTGGGGCCTCACACAAATCCCAACATGATACAAACACAAAATGCATCATTGGAAATCTGAAAAATAATGCTTTTACTAATCAATCCAACACCAGCTAAATGAAACTTCCAGTAAGGGTTTCCATTTAACACACACACACACACACACCCCTTCTCTGCCACATGCAACGTGTCAAACAATAGTTGCCACGTCCGCTGTCTGCAACAAAAGATGGAAAGAATTAGAGAAATGGAAATGGTGATTCAACGCTGTTATGAAAACTGGAGCCCAGTGTGCTATGACAGAGTGAAGGCCTATTCAGTCGGACTTAATGCCGCGCGCGCGCACGCACGCACGCGCACACACACACACACACACACACACACACACACACACACACACACACACACACACACACACACACACACACACACACACACACACACACACACACACACCCCTTTGATCCCAGTCTGTCTGGCTTCCTACGTTTAAGATTCAATATTTAATTGCCATGTCACCCCTGCTGATTGGAATTTCAATACCCGGACCCAGCAGTCATTCAGGTGTCCAGAGTCAAATATAGAAATGGACAAAATAATAGTACAAAAGTGAGGTAAATTCAGGTAAGAGCCATTATTACCTATTGACTTCCCTTGCAAAATCTATACTTGTCACAAAAGAGAAGCAGACGAGTTAGATTTTTAAATTGCACAAAAGAGACTGCAACTCAATATCATGTCCCAAATATTTTGCACATTCAGTGCATTTCGGTCAATTTAAATCCTTGGCCCACTTCACCTCACCTCTCATTTCACACCCAACAAAGTTACAACGTATTGAATTCTCCCAATAGAAAGTGCAAGTGCAGACCTTTCTAACATCTATTTAAGCCTTCAGCCATATATCTGAGTCGGGGAGCCATCCAGGAGCGGTAAATACCCGTGCAGAGGCAGTGGCGCTGCAAAGCTACAGAGAAGATTGGTATTCAGAGTGGCAGTTTCCAAAGTTGAAGCTGCATAAATAGCCCAAACTATTACATAAAATGTAAACACACCACATTGTGCCGAATCATATCAGCTCTGCGCTGCAGCAGGTGGATAAACTGACAAAGACTGCTCTGCTCTTCAAATGATATAATAATGTTTTTTTTGGTTTTATTAGTCTTTATGGCAGAGCGCGGGCCGAAAGCTGTCGAGATGGAAGCACAAAAAGAAGACATTAAGAGAGCAGGAACAGAAAGATGGCAGAGGTAGACAGAAAATGGGCCGAATGGCTCAAAGTGAGCTGTGAAGTCTCAGTCTTTCAACAAGGCCTTCCTTTGCCGGATAGCAAAGCAGACCAAACTGTAGAGTAACATACGGTAGATGATGTCACACACACACACACACACACACACACACACACACACACACACTTATTCCGTTCTCTATGGCTTATATAACGTCTTTCACTTTTTATTGGTGTCGCCAGCCACACAAGCTACATCCCATTTAAATGGTTTCTGCAGGCTGCCAGAAGAGGAGATCCAAAATGAGAGAAGGTGGGAAGGGAGCGGAGACAGGAATAGTAGAAGAGAATGATAGAAAGGAACCAATTGTGCAGGAAAAGGAGAGAAGGACAAGAAGGAGATGTGTGTAGAGGGGGATAAAGGAAGTGTTGACAGGGATTTGGGGAGCAGTAGTGGACTTCCACATCTTGTGCTCATGAGGGAGTTTTGTGGCAGGCTGTCTGCTCTGCTGTCAAACAGCAGCAACACTCTCCTTCTCTCTGGAAACAAGGGTTGTGGTTGTTTATCTATCCAAATCCTGCAGGACTGTTCGCTCACTGTCAACCCAAAAAAAAAATCCATTATAAATATTCAGCAGCTATGGTGCTAGAAGCTGATTACACAAAGTATAGTTAAGTTCAGGCCACACCAGCATTTAAAATGGTAACAGTTTATGTGGAAAACCATTAATTCCAACATAGTCACCATGGTTACTGACTTTGCTCGCAAGGGCAAAGTACACCACACACATTTTTCAACATCTAGTAAAACTTTGGTGAGCTTTGACCCAAAATTGTAGCAGATATGTTGCACCATCCACTTTTATAATCCACTTGGATGCTCACATTAATGAGCAAACTTCTTGGTGTAATACAAGATGAGTGTTTTTTTTTTAATTAGTAAGAATACTTGGCAGGATGTTATCCAGTTGAAAAAAAAACATACTTGGCAATGCTCACTGGTGGACAAAGTGTTTCTAGATTATTGTATCTCAGTTTCAACTGTATTATTATCCCAAAAGAAATTTGGTTTGCAGGCATGCATTAAACACACAGGTGGAATATATCTTTGACATTTCTGTACTGTGGTTTCTTGTTACTTATGGACGGACATATCTGCAATAAGCAAATGGAGCTCAACAGTGTGGTTCCAGAAGTGAAAATCCTATTCATATTCTGTAAAAGGACTTAGATTTTTAGCCATAACCAAGGTAGACCACGAGTTACGAGATTGTGAAACGGTTGTTTACGCCCCTTTAGAAGCTAAGTGTGTATGAAACCAACATTGTTTAAAAAATAATATTATTTTTTAAACTTTTTTAAAATATTATGAAAAAATCACTTTTTCTGGGATTTGGGGTGTATCTGGTGCTTCCTCACACATAAAAACTCTGAAAAAAATCCTTCCATGCTGTTTAGAGTGAGATACAGTTTCTGAATGTGTCCTGCCTTCAGTCTCTGGGTGAGCTGTTCAAAATCGGCACGGCTTGTGACGTCACAAGCCGAAACGAGCAGGCTAACCGCAACCATTAGCTCGTTAGCATGCTAACGCTAATGCTAATGCTAGCATGCTACCTCGTTCTCAATAGCAAAGCACTGCTACAACACACACAAGTTCACCATAATCTACAAAAGAACTACTTACATGTGCGCCCTCATTTAGAAGTCTCCCAGCTAATCCTGCCTTGTAACTGACCAAAGTTGTAGAAACAGCCTTTCTTTTACTGTCTATGGAGCTAGCTAGCTGACATGATCTACATCTGAGCTACTGGGCATGTGCAGTGCAATCAAAGATAGTACAGAAGAAGAAGAAGAAAAGAGGTCTCACTCTGTAGCTAAAACAGAGACCAGGTGAAAAGAGGATCTGCAGCAGTGAGAGTGAGCACTGCAGTACAACACAAATATGGTGTTTTTTGAAAATTAAACCATGTAAACCTATTCTGGTACAACCTTAAAATACAATTATGAACCTGAAAATGAGCATAATATGGCTGCTTTAAAGAAAACCAGATTTTAATCTCGATGTCATGAAGAAGTACACTACCCAATCCTAAGCATAAAAGAAACATCTCTGATTGGTGGAGCCCGCTGTTGCCATAGAAATGTGAGCTGCTACCACTGAACTCTACCATGGCAAGGTACACCGTATTGGTCCTTTGCCTTTTCTTATGTTTTTTGCGCCATGGTTTGGCTTGGTTCCAGTCTTAAAACTTTTAATATACGCATTTTCTGAAAGGTCAATGGAGCAACTGAATGGGGAAAATCACTTCCAGCAACAGAGCCGTTCAAAAAGAGGGTGGTCACTGTTGAGCTCTATACACCAGTCTATTTCCTACAATGAGATTAGACCCACACAGTTGGGAGAATGACACGAGTTATTAAAGCGATCTTATTTGACATTTTACACTTACACAGTCTTTATCCTGCTAAAATGTCATTGCGCAAGTCTCTGGATTCCTATAAGCTCAGCGGCTGCCTTGCCTCCCGTGGATGTCTGACCTCCCTGAAGCAGGTGTCACAGCAAGTAAACAGACATACATGTTGAGTTGTGAAACAATATGCACACTTTTAAGGTTCAAAAAGGTCACTATTGTTGTCCCCTCGCCACCCAAGACACTCAGCATTTACAGGAAGTGAGCATTAGCCTTTTGATTGACAGCTATTCTCACAGACGGATGTGGATGCACAATGTGGTGCCCGAGTACAATACACAATAGGAGCCTATAAATCATGTTTCTTTCTACCCTGCTGGTTGCCACATAGTTCTGCTGCTGTTCACTGGCTTATTTGAGGTACATGATTCCTTTAGCTCCAGTACAAATCATGTTGCAGCAACAGGTGGGACATATAGCGGCGGCAGTATGAGATTGGTTGCTGATGAATGCTTCCTGCAGCTGAGGTTTTGGACAACAACAAATGGCAAAATGAGGCTACCATAGTTTAACAATTCCCAGGACATAAATCATAAAACAGACAGTTATACTGTAGGTATGTGAAGTTTATTGTGCTATATGTGTATGGTTAATTATAGGAGGTGAATAGTTTCTGTATTTGCATGTAAACCCACAGCTCCGACGCTCAGCTTAGATGACACATCCTCATTCCAGTTTGGAGCTGCACACACATTCTACTGTGGCTAATTTATCTCCGACTCATTTTCTCCAGGCTTTTAAACAACGGGGAAGCAGAACAAAAGTCTGTCATGTGTGACGTACAGTACAGTAAAGCAGACTTAGCCTCTGGAAAAACTGCCTCCCATTTACTCCAACAAGAGGGGTATAAAATGCACTTAATTTATCATACAGAGTAAATTAATGGGTGCTGACAAGCTCAATAATTTTTCAGAGGCAACAGATAACAGTTATAATTATCATCCGCAGAATTAAACAGTCAGTGGAGAGACAGTGGGCACTTACAGTATATGTGTGTACATGTGTGAGTGCATGCTCATGTGTGTGTGTGTGTGTGTGTGTGTGTGTGTGTGTGTGTGTGTGTGTGTGTGTGTGTGTGTGTGTGTGTGTGTGTTCGTCTGCTGGCCAGAGCTGGGCTCATTAATGGCAGACCTTGAGTGTTAATGTGATACTGTTTGGTTTATTACAGTCCAGTGTGTGCAAGGACCCAGACTACAGCTACAGAGAGCTGATTTCATGCCAGCTCTCGCTCTGTCTCTCTCTTTGTCCGCCTCGGCTCCTTGACAAAAACATATTACATCTACAAGAGTCGTTTTCCTGAACCGACTGTATTGCCAGAAAACAACAGCTCAGCTGTAGCCACGCTCTGCAACAAGCTACTATATATTTTTTCAGCCTGCACAGAATGCCTCAGTGTCAGGGGCCGACCACTATTGTTATGCTTCATTACCCCAAGTCATTTAAGGCAGTGGTAATCAATGGTTGCGAGCCTAGCTATGTTGATGGCTTTTAAAAAGCTTTTAAGTGAAAGAGATGGGAGACAGAAAGTAAGTTATAGAGAGCTGAGCATCAAAACAAGCATGTGTATTGTCTCTGGCAGATGCCTGACTTCATTAGGGACACACACACACACACACACACACACACACACACACACTAAACAACACGGAAAAAAATGGACTCTTTCTGAGCACTATGAGCATGCCAGGCCACACCACCTCTATAACTTGTTATATCTGTGTGTATGTCTATGTGTGGTGTGTGTCTGTTACTCCAATAGTCAGAGAGGAGAGATTGTGGAGAGCACAGCTGCCCTCTATGGGTGTGAAAACATTCCAACACACTGGCAGAGAGAAAGCTGATTTCTGCTGCTGCTGCTGCATTATGGCTGGAAGAAATAGAGAGGTGCTAACTGTTGGAGCTTAGGTGTTTAACACTAATTAGCCAGCTTATCTTGCTAATGTCGCAGAGTCATCAAACGTAGCTCCTTCTGCATGAAAAAATAAGGAGGATTTCTCAGTGTAGTACAACATATTTTGCTCTCTTGGAATGTGAGGCATGTGACATGTGTTCACATACTTTTTTTATGCTTGTGGAATATACTCTCAATCCCCCACCATACCACAGCTCTAGTATCTCCAGCCTTAAATTCTGTACTTCTGCATGCCAAGTTCAATATAGCACAAGGAAAGGCAGTGTCTGTCTTATCTTTGTCCTTGTTGCCCCCATGCTGAGGACATGAACCACTAAAAAACAAGGTGAAAACACTGGACTGGTAATAGATTTTATAGAGCGGGCCCAAACAAATGGGTCCTGGTGTACACTGAATGAGCTTTAAAGAGCCAGAGGAGGCCGCAGTTCATATTTCTATGTCGGTCGGCTTCTCCGCTGCACCACAGGGACCCTCAGAGATCTAGGGAGCGTGTAGCTCTGGAGAGGGACTGGGTACGAATCCTCCCAGCCACTCAGAGGTCTTCCCCCTGATCATAACCAACACGCTGGGATGTGTGATCCAGCAAAGACCCGAGAGGATGAAAGGAATATATAAGATCTCCATCTCTGAAAACATTCATTACCATGTCAAAGCTGGTCAAGATGTGGTTTTCATGGAAAATGTGATGCTTTTATTTTTTTTCATGGAAAAAACACTAACACTGGAAAATGTCAGTGGATTTTAGAGGTCTTAGTGAAGACCAAATAAGCTAGAATTTGAATATAGCTACGACATCAATGGGCCTCATTCACCAAACGTTCTTAAACCCCACTTATGCAGTTTTCATTCATCTGGCATTCACCAATGTTTTCTTATTTAGGATTTGAATCTACGCACACTCAAGAGCACTCTTACACCGTTTTCTTCCGTTCTAATTAAAAATGTTTTATTTCAGATCAAACCATTTCTTTTCTACTTCAGAAAAGAAGTAGAAAAGTTTTTCTTTCTTCTGGAGCCTCCACCGTCTTTACCACGTCTTTTTTTTACATTTCTCTAAGTGTGCACACAACCCTGCCATCTCATGCCCTTTTATGGGAATTAACGGGGCGTTTACCTATGCTAAATAGGAGCAAAAGGCACGAGCTTTCAATTTACGAAGACATTGGGATTCATCATTCTAAGAACACACCTGCGAACAATTCTGCTGTTTAAGAAGACGTCATGAATCAGACGTAGACTTTTCTCAGGGACTTTCTTAAGAACAAATTTAAGAAGAAAACTTATATCGGTTGTATTGGTAAATGAGGCCATGTTATTTTAAATGTTAAGATTCAATTCTGAAACAGTCCATTGGTGCACGGCCTTTTTGTTTTTAAGGAAACTGATCATGTACATTAAGAGTGCCATTCTTTTAGTGAAGTGAGATGTTTTTAGGGTGTCCAAGTAACCCTCTGAGGCCATGGTTCTCAGCAGGAAACCGATGGAGTGCCTTCTCCAGGTAGGGAATGAGTCTTTACCCCAAGTGAAGGAGTTCAAGTACCTTGGAGTCTTGTTCGCGAGTGAGGGAACAATGGAGCAGGAGATTGGTCGGAGAATCCGCGCAGCGGGTGCGGTATTACACTCAATTTATCGCACTGTTGTGACGAAAAGAGAGCTGAGCCAGAAGGCAAAGCTCTCAATCTACCGGTCAGTTTTCGTTCCTACCCTCACCTATGGTCATGAAGGCTGGGTCATGACCGAAAGAACGAGATCCAGGGTACAAGCAGCCGAAATGGGTTTCCTCAGGAGGGTGGCTGGCGTCTCCCTTAGAGATAGGGTGAGAAGCTCAGTCATCCGTGAGGAGCTCGGAGTAGAGCCGCTGCTCCTTCGCGTCGAAAGGAGCCAGTTGAGGTGGTTCGGGCATCTGGTAAGGATGCCCCCTGGGCGCCTCCCTAGGGAGGTTTTCCAGGCACGTCCAGCTGGGAGGAGGCCTCGGGGAAGACCCAGGACTAGGTGGAGGGATTATATCTCCAACCTGGCCTGGGAACGCCTCGGGATCCCCCAGTCGGAGCTGGTTAATGTGGCTCGGGAAATGGAAGTTTGGGGTCCCCTGCTGGAGCTGCTACCCCCGCGACCCGTTACCGGATAAGCGGAAGAAGATGAGATGAGATGAGTAACCCTCTTATATGGGAAATCTCACATCTCAACGGTTACATCTAACATGTCAACTTCAGACATAAGACAACAATATTGAGTATAATGCAGTGTACATATTACTATTAGATAACTACCTAAAATCCTTACTTGAAAACTAAGCGCTAAAGCTATGCAACATGGCAGCCCATCAATATTTCAGTTTCAGTGAGAGCCACTTTAGTCAAGAAAACTTTTCATTTCCATTTGCAGTAAGACATTTGGCGGTATGGCTCTGTCTGGGACAGCAACAGCAAAGACCCTGTATAGGGTACATAACAGAGCAGGCATCATTGACAACAGAGATGACACTGATTAGTCTGACGGAACATGGAAAGGAGGAGCTGGGGTGGAGGCGGGTTGTAAGTAAGCTTGCAGAGGAAGCAGCAAGGGTAGGCAGGCTAGAAAGTAATCAGCTGATTTATCAGCTGTCCAAATCAATTTCTCAATTTGGGAACAATGCATGGGTGGCTAAATCACCAGACTGTATGGGCACCAAACCATTGAACAGTATAATGCTAAGTGGCAAGCAGACATTTGAAATAATGGGAAACTTACAGGATAGGTTAATCATGTTTCAAGTCTGTTTTAAAACAATAGTCAGGTGCCAATATGTACATTGCATGCTGTGATCGTTCCTCCGGTTCACATTGACCATTAAGAGATCCCTTGTTAACGTGCTTCCATTATAAATGATGGGGGACTAAATCCACAGTCCTCATTCATGTAATGGAATGCCCTCATTCTGTCAAAAGGTTTTCCAAAGTTCAGATGAAGCTAATGTTGATTTTACTATCTGGTGCACAAATTAACCATGGCTCAACTAATACTAACATTTCTAGCAATCGAATGACACTTTCCATCCTATGCTGTGTTTTGAAACAAAGGTCAACAGCAAATACTGGAATAATTATCTGCCATACCTTGACATAAGAAAGACATGATATCTGATCTGTGAGCATAATTCAGCTGTAACGCAAACACAAAAACTCATGGGACAACACTTTGATTTTGCAGAAATATATTGCTTGGAAATCAGATCAAGGATTAGAATAGGTGGGGCTGTAAAACTAATGGAATTTTGATCGCAATTTCAATTTTGGCTCCTAATGATCACAAAAACCCTGTAATCGAGAAAAATGATTATTTTTCACATTACGTACGTTGTGCAAGTAAACTCTTGTGTGTGTGTGTGTGGGGGGGGGGTTTGAACAGAGATCAGTGCAGCGTGTAGTGAGGCTGAGAGCTGAGGGTAAGAGCAGCTACTCAGACTGTAACACCAGTTACTGCAACAACATGCTCCATTATACTGGATTGCAGACCTTTGGCTGCCAGACAACATGAAACACATTTTTAGCAACACTTCCAGTAACGCTGAGAGGAAAACACACTGTGTCAATAATAATGAATCACTCGCTCATTCAAACACTGTCTCGTTTGCTCAGTCGCTCACCCACACACACTCGACTAAGTCACTTGCTCAGGCACTTGCTCGCTCGCTCGCTCATTTGCTCATTCACTAGCTCACTCAGCAATTCTCCCATTCACTCATCCGCAAACATACAAATACACACTCGGTGTCCACAATATCTGGAGTACAGATACAAAAACACACACACACACACACACACACACACACACACACACACACACACACAGAGAAAGCATCACAGCAGTATTCAGATCCTTACTAAGCAAAGTAAGTACTAATACCACACTGTAAAAATACTCTGTTACAAGTAAAAGTCCTGCATTGCAAATGTTACTTAAGTAAAAGTATTTAGTATCATCAGGAAAATCTTACTTAGAAAACTGCTCAAAAAATCATTGGCACATCACTCCCAGTCATCACTGACCTTCATCACTCACGGTGTCTGCGACGTGCACAAAATATCATCGAGGACCACACACACCCCAGTCATGGACTGTTCTCCATCCTCCCGTCTGGGAGACGTTACAGGAGCCTTAGGAGTCGCACCAGCAGGCTCAGAAACAGCTTTTTCACAACACCATAAGGCTGCTCAACACCAAGACCCACCCCCTCTCCTTTTGCACATGGACTATGGACTGTCTGACTACTTCTGATCACTATGCACTTTATTAATGCACCTCAACAATGCACTATATATGATCATACTGCATTCTGTCTCTACTATTATATGGACTGTCTGATTTCTCAGAACTCTATGCACTTTATTTGCTAATGCACTTTAATAATGGACTACACATGATCATACTGCATTCTGTGTTTTATGTCTTTTTTTAAGCACTGCTATAAAGAAAAGAGCACTTTTAATGATTGCACTACTGGTTAGATGTTAAACTGCATTTCGTTGTACTGGCTGTCCTTACTTGTGCAATGACAATAAAGTTGAATCTAATCTAATCTAATCTAAAAGTTAAAGTACTTAATGCAGACAAATCCTCACATTCTAGAAACTGGAAACGATCCAAACAGTTCTGTCAATCAACTAAGTGTTTCATCGGCTAATCATTTCAGCTGGACCTGTGGGCCTACTTTATATATTGTTGGGTCATTTAATTTATAATAAAAAATCGTATAAACTGCATGTGTTGTGTGTGCAAAACTCTTAATGTGTAAAGTAACTAGTAACTAAAGCTGTCAGATGAATGTAGTGGAGTAAAATGTTCAATATTTCTCTCTGAAATGTAGCGGAGTAGAAGTAGAAAGTGGCATAAATAGTACAAGTTCCTCAAATTTGTACTTAAGTACAGTACTTGAGTAAATGTACTTACATTCCACCACTGCATCACAGCACGTGTGACTGCATGTGCGCTAGAAACACCCATTATTTGACAACTCTAAGAACCTGCATAGAAGTCATAGACAGTAAAATGAATGGACAAAGCGACGCCGTAGACTTCCATGGAGATCAGTGAAGGATATTAGAAATAGGGATGTCCAGATCCGATCACGTGATCGGAAATCGGGCCCAATCACGTGGTTTCAGACTCGATCAGAATCGGACGTTACCTCCCGATCAGGACTCGGATATATATGTATATATATTCTCATTATTTTTTAACACATCTATAGTTATGCGGTGGCACAGAGTTAGACCATTTTGATTCCACACAGAAACAGCAACGCGTGCGGCATGACATCACTTTGTTGCAGAGACGCTATTGGTTAAATGCCGGCAAAGTAGAACACGGAAGCAGCTTGAAGCAGAAAGCGCGAGTATGTCTGCGGTCTGGAGGTATTATAAAGTTGAATTATTATAGAAGTATCGGATCGGGACTCGGTATCGGTAGATACTGAAAATCAAATGACTCGGACTCGAGGGCAAAAAAACCTGATCGGGACATCCCTAATTAGAAGCACTTTTCCGGTGATGGCTGAGCGTTACTGCGCAGCCTCAAACTGAGCTTGAAGACGTAGATGTGACGTGAGCAACCTGTCTGAAAGTTGGAAGTCTTCTGGTAGCTGTGCCAAGAGAAATCTCAATCATTCCCATTCTTGCAGAGACGGAGAGCGTAGGTATATGTAAGGAGATAACATAGACACAGGCTAATTATTGATCACTAAAATGATAGTTAACATTAGTAATTAAACTTAAACGGCTAATGTAACTCGAAACTGCCTGAGAGCTTCTCCTGTACTATACGGTAATTCCTCTATGCGACAGAAAGTCGTGTGGTTATGACACAATCGTTAGCCTATTTTTACAAAAACGTCTGCTACGGAGCCATAACGTGAGGTACAAGGTAATGGAGCCTTTTATACATTGTCGTGTGTCTTCAGAAGTAAACAATGGACAAATAGTCTTTAAACGCTTCAGATGTAAAGTTATTCTCTGTCAAAGTGATGCCAAAATGAATGGCAGTCAATGGAATGCTAACGGCAGGTGATGGCTTGTTAGCATCAAAATGTCTCCATAGGAGGTACACTTTGCGGATGCTCGCATACCCCCTTGATAGACGTGCAGCTGAATGTTATTTACTGCCTTGTAACACAGTGACGCTGTATATAAACACTTTAGTCACCCCATTCCTTCCAACTGAAAATGTAAATCCTAAAAAACAGGTAATGAAGGGCATTTGTTGAGGACTATTTTCAGTGGTTGATATATACTTGTACACATTTGGTGCTCAGCAGGATAGTTTATTGTAAGTAGGATCAACTTAAAATAGACTGCAGTGCCTGTATTCATTGTAATGAAGACACAGTAGGGCAACAGAGTGGCTCATTGAGTTAGTTAGTTTTTTTAACAATGGAGATCTATGTCACAGAGGAATAACCTATAAAGCATTAGCTACGCAGACAATACATGATTTTGGTCTTCATACAGAGAACAATCCAGAATAAGAGAAGAAGTATGCTTTAAGGCAGGGGTCTTCAACGTTTTTTAAACCAAGGACCCCTTAACTGAAAGAGAGATAGAGAAGGGACCCCCTACTACATATATTGTATAAAATGAAGTTGCATAATAAACTAGGCCTACAATAACGTGTAGGACGGCCTAAAGCCTTTAAACATACCTTTCTAATGCATAGAATACTAAGCTATTAAAATAATAATTGTCGGCATGGTTTTATAAGTGTTTCTTTTTTTGGGGGGCATTTCTGTCTTTATTCGATAAGAAAGCTGAGACATGAAAGGAGAGAGAGAGAGGGTGAGGACATGCAGGAAAACCGCCACAGGTTGGACTCGAACCCTGGACCTTCTGCATCGAGGAATAAACCTCTACCAACTGAGCTAACCCGGCCACTATAAATCATTTTTTAATGTTAGGAATCTTAGGATGAACTGTATCTGTGGATGGCTACCTTAGTCACTACCTTACCTATAGGCCAGTAAGCCTATCATCAGTGGGAATATATATTTGCTAATATGTTGGATTCATGTTGGATTCACCCAAGACATTTTAAATTTTTTTAAAAACTTTAAATAATTAACAATAATTTGGAGGCCCCCCTGCAGTGCCTCTGAGGACCCCCTAGGGTTCCCGGACCCCCTGTTGAAGATTTCTGCTTTAAAGTGCCCATATTATGAAAAAAAAAAAAAAAAACACTTTTTCTGGGATTTGGGGAGTTATTTTGTGTCTCTGGTGCTTCCACACGCATACAAACTTTGAAAAAAAAACATCCATGCTGTTTAGAGTAAGATACGGGTTTCTGAATGTGTCCTGTCTTCAGTCTCCGTGTGAGCTGCTCAAAATCTGCACGGCTTTCTTTCGTCACTAGCCAAAACGAGGGGGCTAGGGGCTAACCGTTAGCATACTAGCGCTAGTATGCTAGCTAGTTCTCAATGGCAAAACACTGCTACAACACACACGAATTCACCCTAATCTACAAAATAAATCGTATACAACTACTTCCATGTCCCTGTTCTGCAGGTATTCCACGCAAAGTTGGAAGTACGCCCTCGTTTAGAAGAAGTCTCCCGGCTAATCCTGCCTTATACAGGCCAAAGTTGGAGAAAGAGCTAGCTAGCAATTGTGAGCTTACCTAGCTACTGCGCATGTGATCTTACCTAGCTACTGCGCATGTGCGACTGCCAACAAAGATGGTACAGAAGTAGGATGTCTCACTTTGTAGCTAAAACAGAGACCTGAACACAGGGTGAAAAGAGGAGCTGCAGCAATGACCAGTACAACAAAAATATGGTGTTTTTTGAAAATTAAACCATGTAAACCTGTTCTGATACAATCTCAAATTACAATTATGAACCTGAAAATGAGCATAATATTGGCACTTTAAAGTGTAAAGGCCACAGCACAGGGGAGCCACGGCAACAATAATGGTGAAAGTAAAGAAAGAAGAAAACGAACCCATTTGAAAAATAACATGAGCATTGACTTATTTATTTTTTCTCAGTGCTGGCTTCAGTGTCTGTTATTTAGACGGTTACTTCAGCCCTTGGCTACACACTGTTTCAATACACAACTTATCAAGATGAGTGACAAGTACTTGGATGGGAATGTGACCCGCTAAGGCAGAGGGAGGACTACCAGTACACTTCACTTTAAGTAGGCCAACTGTGAGGAAAAACTACACAAGAAATATCTGCAGCATAATGTTTAAATCATATAACATTTATGGTCTTTTTTCTGCTGCATCATGTTATTACTGCAGATGGAATGTCCCATTTTCCAGGATAGGATCATTTAAGTTTCATGATTTATTATCAGACCATCAAATTTTTTTTAAATTACTTTTTATTGTCTCTAAATGCAGGTATCCAGGGAGAGAGCTGTGAGAATGCAGCGGCAACCACTTTCCTGACATGTGTTGACATAATATTAATATCCAGACAGGGAGAATGGGTAGGTGTCCATTCATGCCTTGTTTGTGCATTCATCCATACGTCACTCAGGCTCGGACACCTCGGACCAAGCGGTTAATACAACCTCGAGTGAGTGATGAATCTCACTACCAGAACACGCACGATGCGTTGCAAAAAAAAATGCACTGATTGAACATGAGAGGGCATTATATTTAACCCGTGTTGTCTTCCAAAAATCAACACTTTTTCTGATGTTTTGGTCTCTTTTTTTCAACACTTTTTCAATGTTTTGCCGCTTTTTAAATGGTTTCGGCGCTTTTTTCACTACCATGTATTAACACCACTAACATCAACTTATTACTAGTTTTACACATTTTTTTAAACTCATGGTCAATAAACCTAATTATAGGAAATTATGCCTAATTCTTGAGTTAAATTTTAGACTAATATTAAAGGATGGATGATCACAGACTTGTATATGTCAACATTCAGTCAAGATACTGTTTCGAAACCATTTCACTTTTTTTTTTCAAATGCCATAAAATTGAATGAAACACCCAAAATTCAATGAAAGTAGAGATCCAATCACTTATTGTATTTGCGAAGCGCGTTGTATGGAACCATCCGTGTTGTTTTTAGGTAATTAAAATTGGGTAGTTAAAAAGAAACCCATATTTCTGATATATACATTTTGAAAGAGGGTCAAATTTGACCCTAAGACAACACAAGGGTTAAAAGATCAAATTTCCCCCACAGAGAGATCATCAGTGGTATTACAATTGTAAAACATATGCAGGACTATAACTGTACGCTGCATGATTTCCACAATTATGAGTTCCTTGGAAGAAAAAAAAAAAAAAAAAACGCTTTCCCTACACAGCCCAGGGGGAAACGCATCGCTGATGGTAAATGACATGTTTACTGCTGCTTTGTCTTCATTGCCATCATCCAGAATGAAATACAGTGAAAAAGAGCCCTTTTCTTCCATATGTAGAAAGATTGGAACCACAAACCGAATCAACTTTGCTTTTTAAAATCACTGAGATATCATCTAAATGTAAACATGCCTAATGTTACAGCCAGTATCTTAAATGCAAAAACCACATAACCCCGCATTTTACGACAGAGTATAATGACCTACACTACATTACTTCTAGAAAAAAAAGAATATATCTAATTTATTTTTCTTCCAAAAATATGCAGAGGCCTGTTCCAAGTTCAACAGGGAAAGTCTGTCCTCTGAGGAAACCGGTGGCTAAAACAACAGTTAAAATATCTGTTTTGAAGGGGTCGAAACAGTCATCCTGCAAATTCCACCACTTCTACAACCTCAGTTTTTACATTTTCATATTTCATAACATTTAATCAACCCTCAAATCTCTAACTGAAGGCACCAAGGCTTCATCGTCAATATTAAAACCATCCATTTGCACAGAAGTTTTATCCAATTTCCAACATTTAATGAACCCAAATCTCTGCAACAAAAATTACGTTTTAATATCAAATATATTACAACTATTAGCCAGAGAGGTTAACTTGATTCATCACAGATGCCTGCATCATTCATCATTTTACATAAAGATTATGGAAAATGACCATTTCTAAACTCATCATCATCAAGAACCATTTTAAGTCAACAATTGTCTTTCTATTTACCATGCTATAATTACTCTCACAGATTCTAAAAGAGGGACACATCTGTCAGGGTTAATACTGTATGGGTAACATTACACACATGTTCCTCTTTCTAGCCCTATGTCTTCTTATCTACCTTCTCTAATACCTTTATCTCTGGATATCTTCCATAACAGAACGTCCAATGAACACCTGTTATATACCTTTAACAATGAATACTACAAATGTGTAATCGCATGTTTGCAACTGATGAACTATGCTTGTCACTAAGATGCTCCAGATGGCAGAGATCTTGAATGGTTTTCCAACACTAATGCTGGGTGAATGATTTGCAACCTGTGAGCCCATCTTGCACTGACATAATACCAGAGCAAATTCAGCGTGAGAGTAACTGATGACAACGCATGAAAGGGTCACTTATGTTAGGGCATTTCAGCTTTACATGTATACTGTAGATATGTGTTTGAACCTGTTGAGCTGCCAGCTGCAGGGCCTCGCCGTTTATCAGCGCGCACACAGGAGCGGGTGGGCAGAGCGGTTCGGAGGGGGGGGGGGAACAAACAGCAAAACTCATTCAGATTCAATGAGCCATATGAATCACTCATTTTGGGTTTCTCGTGTAATTGCTGGTAATCCATGTGACCAGCACTTTGGGTTTCATGTAATGAAAGGTGCTATACAACCATTGACTGTAAATTAGTGGACAGACATGTGTGACATCACCCATTGGTTTGTGGAGATCTGCCATTAGTCGTCGAGTTTGCCGTTACGGGCGCAGCCATCCTGGTTGCGGATGTGATGATTTTAGACGAGAGGGAGGAGTGAGGGAGGAGCCCTTACACTCTACGTTACGTTACGTTACGTTACATTACACACTTTCACTGGCAGTCACATCATAGCCACGCCCTAAAACACCCCCTGCTTTATCGCCGATTTTAAAATCAACGAGACCATAATTAAAAAAATTAACATCATTCTGTGTTGCAGGAGACTTAAAACTAGCGATTGAGACCATAAACTCATTATGAAAATGTTTACTGAGGTAATAAATCAAGTGAGAAGTAGGTCACTTTCTCATAAACTTCTACAGAAACTGACCTCCTTTTGCAACCGCACGTCGTTCCCTGCCGGAATTCAGACAGAATGCAGGTTTAAGGCACTTCCGCATTTGTAGCACTTCGCCGAACCGGATGTGTTGTCCATTAATATTATACAGTCTATGTATACAACTAAAATTGACATTGACATTTAAATTAAGTAGTTAATGGGACGGGCAGGTTTGGCATACTTCATAATGTTTGTTTTTTTTGTTTTTGTTTTTTAAAGATAATTTTTTGGGCATTTTTCCACCTTTAATGAGAGGAAAGCAATGAAAGGGGGAGAGAGAGGGGGAAGACATGCAGGAAATCATCCCAGGTCGGACTCGAACCCTGGACCTTCTGTGTCGAGGCATGAATCTCTGTATATGCGCGCCCGCTCTACCGACTGAGCTATCCTCGCCACGATGGGGTTTTTTCAGTTAGAGTGGCACACCTCTTATACAATACTCTGACTGCAAAATGTAAATGATCAGTGTCACACTTGTCAATAGAAAGCCCTTAATCTTTAGGGCACGGTCACACATGCCCAAATGCAGTAACACATCCACCATGTCAACTTTATAGAGGTGATAATACGCCAATATTGCGTTTGCAGCTTGTTCTGTTGCCTCCAAATGTCCAAAAACATTAATTAATCCAGGATTAACTGATTGTTAGGTGTTATTTTAGATGCACGCTATTTTCTTCGCAGGTACCAGCAACCAGTCTAGTATGTGAAGTACCACACTGATCCAAGTAATGATAAATTCAGGAGGGCACCTCCTAAAATACCAGCCAATAAACAGTCCCATGCCTCACCAAATTCAAACAGGCACACAGCCAACAGGAATGCAGATGTAAGTAACTGTGGGCATTGCATAGGAGAGCATACAGGCGAGGTGAGTCGGTGGCTGCTGCAGGCCTCACTCACTCTGCCTCATTAGCTATGGATGGATGGACGTTCAGAGCCAAGGTCTGTTGAGGCTTTACCTGGTCCCCATGCAAGCAAATTAAAAACCTTCAATTATGTCCTGATACATCTGAGTGTGGGGAGTTGTAGATTTGGCAAGCACAAGCATATATATATATATATATATATATATATATATATATATATACCAAGTACACCAGATTAATTCAGGGGGTGTCAGTCCTGCCAGGTTTGCCTGTCAGTCACAGAGCGCACGGCTATGACCACTCCCCATCAATGACTCGGTTACTGTCACAGCTGTACAACATCAAGCCTCGACTTGTGTCAGTCTGGGGACCTTTTTCACAGCAGACATTTTGACTTGTCATAGTAGGAAAAGCACAGCTGAAATTGATAACCTTAACGATGGCTCAATTCCATCAATTGTCCCAGTAAGATATTTCAGTGAGTCACAATACCAGGGCCTCTCCTAAGTGGAATGCAGCCATCATTAATGGGTTCTTTAAAGATATTTTTTTGGGGCTTTTCCCTTTATTATATAGTGACAGTGGATAGACAGGAAAGGGGGAGAGAGATGGGGGACAACACGTAGCAAAGGGCAGCAGGTTGGATTCGAACCCGCGCCGCTGCAGGACTCAGCCAACATGGGTAACGCTCTTACTGGGTGAGCTAGAGGCCCATCATTAATGGTTCTGAATACACTTGTGCTTTTCCTTCTATGACATGTCAACATGTCTGCCATGAAAAAGGTCTATAAGCAGCAGAGGCAGGGGGCACCCGTCAGACCCCGTCAGGTCTGGCGTTTGCCCAGATACACAAGTGAAGCCTGAACCCTGCGTGAAGAACTATGTTGAAGATAAAGCCTACTGTGAAAATGCCTCCCATTTGGCGCCAAGGCGGTTAATCCAAATTAACTCCGCCAAAGGCTCTCCTAACACTCCTACACCTGTCAGTCTGGCCTGGGCTCTCAGCCGAGCACCATCGCTACAATCATCAGACCTCCACCGGAGAGGAAATTACTAAGAGAAGTGTTAAGGATTATTAAAAGAAACTGGAAAATATCGCCCAAAATAAATGATGTCCAAAATATCCAGAGCACATTTTAAAACTTTGAACACATCTCGTCCTTGCATTGGACATAATATAATCCTGTTTTTGCAGCCAGCTACAGTAAACTGACCTTAAATCCGTACATCAAAACATATCACCTAACCTCAATGAGGAAGCTACCCTTTTACAAAGTAACACCTTCCAGAAGATCAAAATGTTCACTGAGAGAGAGTGCTGGAAAATGAGAGCGCGATAAAAGAATCAAAGAGAATCTACAGTAAGAGTGATTGTATGGAATAGGAAATGCAAAGGCGGGGAAACAGTTTCTACTGTACAGGCAAGCAAATCCTCGCACTGGGTTAAGAAGAAAATGCAGGAGGCTCCTCCACAGCTGATAGCGTGGCTATGGCAACAATCGAGGTGGAGAGAAAGAGGGGAAGAGGTGAAGGAGAGATGACAGCCACAGACAAAGAAAAAGAAAGACATAAAAAGGCAGGGTGGAAGGGTGAAACAATTAGCACAATGGAGCAACAATGGAGTAAGCTAGTACAACATGACAGACAATGGGAATATAAAAAGTGTCATACAGGAAAATGAGGAAATTGTGAAATTGTCATCTGACATTTTATAGATCAGGTGATGAGTTAATGAATAAAAGACATAATAGGTAATAATTAGAATCATTGTCACGCAGCACTTATCCAACCTGAAGGGAGTGGGCCTCGACAAAGCAGAGAATGATATGGAGTGTGAAAGAAAGATGTGAAGGGGTGAAAAAAAACACTCAATAGAAAACATATGAAAAATCCATATTCATAATTATGACTGTCCTCCCCGATTAAAAACAATCCAATAGGTTTTGTAATTGATCACTTACTAAAGTGTATCCAGTCCTGTATGTCAATACATCCGACTCTCCCAAGTCAGATAATCACTACACCTGATAGTTAGACAGATCAGGAGATTAGGAGATTAAAGATTCTCATTTTATAGCTGAGCTGTAAAAAAGTAAATAAAAAAAAAAATAAAAAAAGGATTTGCTGTCATGACAAGTATTGATTTGTAACCTTTCACAGGGTGATAAGAGCCTATGAGTTGCTGTCCCTTAAGGACTGAAGGAAACAAAAGACACACACAGTGTGTTATTCATTTTTTTACCTCTGGCTGGGAGGGACATTTAGGCATTTTCATTTTCTCATAAAAATGGCAATAGCAGTAAGGGAGAAGACCATTTTTACTTCCTTACAGAACACTTTTTGTTCCCATAACAAAAAAATAAGCTGACGCCAAAACAACTCTTGTTCATGAAAAAATATGCAGATTCTGTGTTATTTAAAAACTGCAGTCTTAGTGTAGGATTAAAATGTGGGCAGGGCCATAAGGAGCTTTAATCGGCGAACAATCAGAGTGGTTTATGCACAGAGGCCCGGCACAACTTGTCCATATCTAAAGAGGGTTCAGCCCGGCTGCTTGCTTCCCTGCACTTGTAGGTGCTGTCACACAGCATTGTGAAGAGTTCAATCCCACAGTGCAGCTTAACCACTTATCCACATTAACGGCGCGCTGCCTCCTGCAGGCCCAAATGATAGGCACGTTACAGATGATGACCCCACCAGCGTGAGTCGTTTCTGCCTACATGCCGGTTCTGAAGTGGGTGGGATGTAGGGAGGTGGTAGCATTCGCATTTGGGGGGCTTAGCTGACGTCACACACCTCCCCTACCTCCCACAGCTGCTGTTTGAACTAGATTTCAACTCTACCGCATTTCTGATGATGTGTGTCGTGCCCTAGAAACCGCTGCAGAGTGGCTAAGCCTGACCTCGATATTTCCAGACAGGCCACGTTGACGGCTGCTGGGCAAACAAGGGGGCCGTAGTCAGAGTCAGCGTTGTTAAATGACTTATCAACAGGGGCGAAGGAGCGGGCTTTGAGCCACACTGGGGATTGGTCAACAGCTTTAGGATTACAGAGGTCATGCAGAAAGACGTAGGCCAATACTGAAAAAAGGAAGGAGTATTTGCACATACTGAATCTCGCTCCCAGGATGCTTCTTCTTATTTGACATTTCTTTTTTTTAAAGATTATTTTTTGGGCATTTTTAGGCCTTATTTCCACAGGACAGCTGAAGACATGAAAGGGGAGAGAGGGGGGAATGACATGCAGCAAAGGGCCGCAGGTCGGAGTCGAACCCGCGGCCGCTGCGTCGAGGAGTAAACCTCTTTATATGTGCGTCTGCTCTACCAACTGAGCTAACACGGCCACCTTATATGACATTTCTACCCTAAAATACTCTCCTTTTTATTCCCCCTTTGGAGTGATTTACAAGGCTTTCAACTGTACTTTGGAAAAAAAAATGTATGAAGTACCTTGATTATTCCCTAAAGAGAATAGGTAGAAGTAATGCCAAACCCAAGTAGCACTTCTTTACTGTTTTTTTAATTCATTGAGGTGCTTCATGTGTTTTATATAGCCAATACAAAACTGTCTGGAGCGAGGAGCGCATATGGCCTCAGGGAGTACAAAGGCCAGATGCCCATCATAATAGACTAAACAAGGATCTGCAGCAAACTGAAGTATCTACAGAGGCCATCCACAAGGAATACAATCCTATAATAACAACAAGTGAATGCTGGCGTCGTCTAGCACCTTGCTTTGCTTTATATTTTCTCTGTCGCTGAGGTCTACAGGAGCAGACTTGGGGCATCCTCTGCCTATATGGCAGCTCAGTTACACTGTCACTAGGGAACAGTGGGTCTTCCAAACAAATGCAAATAAAATTCATCTAAAATTAGAATTACATGCATGCATTCTGATGCAGTGGATCTAAATACTAAGCTCCGTCACTGTAAAATTGCGTTTCTGCACTCCTCAAAGAACAGCCCCCCCCCAGATGGGTATTTCTGTCCCTTCTCAGTCATTTAAATGTAAAAGGAATGATGTGCTCAAAATAAAGACCATTATGTTCTGTAGGACCGATGCCAAACTGCTTTTAGTTTCCTTTTGCTTCAAGAACACCCACAATCATGGAGTATGAACAAATATGGAATGGACCTTGTTTCTTAAAACATCACCTTCACTTTGACCAAATGACTGCAGTCACAAAGAGAAACATGATCTGATCACAAGATTCAAAAATAAAAGGTTCTGTATGTGCTGACTGGAAACCCTTGAGGTGCTTTTATCGCTAGCCTGCAAAAGTCATTTGAATAAGGCCCATGTTCCCCAGGTGCTTTGAGATAGGATTCTCTCCTGTGTGCATCACTGTCAGCCTTCCTGTTTCATCCCTCCAGCCTCATGTCTTGTTAATATTACTGAGGCAAGTAGAATGTCTTCTTTGTAGGTAAACACTCTTTGAAGCAGCATATTCAAACTCTGGACATGTCCTTTACTTCTGCTTAAATTCACCATGTGTAAACATGCAGAATTATTGCAGGCTATTGCAGAATGTGCTCCAAACCAAATGACATAATGATACCATAACATAATATAAAGGCTAATAATACAAAAACGTGTGTCAAGGGCATAGGGATATAGAGGTTAGCCATGCAAATCATCATCTTCACCGAGTGGGGGGGGGGGGCTACTTGTGAGCTTGACTACAGGTTTTACTAGTATTCTTAACTCAGATTGCATTTCTTCGGTCTCTTCCAACTTTTGCCATTTACTGAACTTATATTAGCATTAAAGTACTGAACAACTGAGCAATGGAAACAGATTGTCTAATCCTTAAGCCATTTGCATTGAGCAGAGTCCAGTAGTTACACTCCTGTACACATCAATCAAGTTGTAAACATGCACCGGTGCTGGGATAATGCAATCTTACACTGATTCTTGGCAGAACATGGCTGGTGCACATAATGATGACCAATTACATTCCTCATAGTGTTATAGAACAAAGCACAGAGCAAACAGGGACAACATGGAGTTTGTAATGTACTCAAATATAAAAACATGATAGTTCTTCCATAAGGTATCGGTCATGACGGCAAACTATAATAAATGGTTGCCCCAAATGAATCGCACTCCCTATCCTTCAGTAATGGTTTCTGAGACACCCGGTATTAATTTGTACATGCAACCAATAATAACACAAATATTCAGAAAAAAAGTGTATATGCCAAAATGTGGGTATCATCTGCAAACAGATGACAAAAGGTAATAGGCCAGGCAGAATCATTTAATTAATCCCTTGCTAGCAGCAGATGGGTGTGAGCTTAGTGGCTCCTAGTAAGAGCTAATGTATTTCTGCACTCAATGTAATGATGGTCAAGATGGCTCAGGCGAATGGGGCTCTGGAGTCTCAGGACTGACGAAGGGAGACCCGGCAGAAAATGGAAAGCACCTCTAGGTCAGGGGTTGTTGTGGAGGATATAGTGTCAAGGAGAGTGCAGACAGATGAATGGAAGCCTTACATCCATGTAATCCTCTAGACAGGGAAATCCTCAGGACTACAAAGCAGTGGGTCCTATACAAATGCTTCTTGTTGGGGTAAAATAGCTCTCTCTAGATATTGTTTCAGATTCATGCTGACAACTAATTAAAAAAAAAAAAAAAATATATATATATATATATATATTTTTTTTTTTTTTGGTGTGTTTTTTTGTGCTCAGATTTAAGTTGCGCATATTTGTTTTATAAAGTACAGTACCAGTCAAAGTTTGGACACACTTTCTCATTCACTTAAATTGGGAAAGCGTGTCCAAACTTTTGACTGGTACCTTATGGCGCTTACCTACTCTACCCATAGACTGTATATAAGAAGACTCTACCCGACCGCAGTGCCCCGTCCTCCATTTTCCATTGCAGATTTAGTACCGCCTCATACCTGAGGCGAGCATGGCTGGTCGTCATAGCGACGCCGCAGGAAACTGCCGTGACCTAACGTGACACACACACAGAACGTGGAAGGTGTGTTGTTTTTGACTCTCGGCATGTGGCTGTTTGCCAGAAGACACATTTTGTTTCAAAAGAAGCTGGAGGCAGCAAAAAAAAACTTACCGCTGGCTAAACTTTTTAAAAATTGCGGTTTTGTTCAGGACGCCCCCGTCTGTCGCTAGCAATGATGACGCAGTGATTAGTGACGATTCTCTCCGACCAATCAGTGGTCTGCAGGTTTTCATGTCACCTTTTGGGATCGCCTCAGCTCACTCGATGGAGGGGATACTAAAAAAAGTACCTGTTGGCAGGTACCAGGGACTTTTTATCATAATGGAAAACCAAAAAAGTTGAGTAGAGTCTTGGCGAGTCAAGCAGGTACCATGTAATGGAAAAACGCCATTATATTGAGTTGCTGCAGTTGATGTCACTAACAGTCACCATACTGGGGGGCAGGTGACCTACTGTCTCAATCCTGCTAGCATGTACATGCCAAGACTTTGTAGCATTGCCAACTTCCTTGCTGATACCACTGGCATAACCATGTAGTGTCTGTGTTTTCACAGGTAAACCCATGGAACATGTGGCAGGGAACTACTTTCCAGCACACAGGTACATTGAGGGGTACTTGGAAAAATGTGCTGCATAAGAGCTGTATCAAAGCTATCAACAATAATACTTACAATAAAACTATTATTGAGACCTGAAAGATTTTAAAACCATTTCAAATGAAGTCAGGGAGGCCAAGATGAAAGAGATGACAATTATATATATATATATATATATATATATATACACACACACACATATATATACACACACACACACACACACACACACACACATAGAATGGATTGGCATGGTTTTATTTCAGTTAGCCTAATAGCTGGTTTGATTTGCATTGAGAGATGATCTTATGGAAAGTACCCCATGCCAGTCTCTAGGTATGGTGAAGGGGATGTGATGATGTGAGGCTATTTTAATTCCAAAGGCCAAGGGAACTTTATCAGGATGCATAGTATCCTGGATCCATGAAATAACTGGCCTTTAAGGCATTAAGATAAATTTCTAAAAGATGATTTTTTTATTCCTCTTTTTAGTCAACTTTAGCATGGGTGTCCTAATTTTTTCACGACTGTGTGTGTGTGTGTGTGTGTATGTATATATATATATATATATATATATATATATATATATATATATATTTTAATTACATATTGGAGGGTTTATTAGCACACTAAAGTACACACTGATGACTGAGTTGCTGCATAATCTTTCCCTGGTATCAAGGCTCACTTCAGCGCTTGTACACTGAAATTAAAATCCAAGGGAGGCTTGTACGGGGACCAAATGTGAAAATTACACACACTTGAGGGACAGACTGTATTAGCTTAGTGGATGCTCACTGAGAATAATCTATCACCCATCCTCCAAATTCCCTCTGAACGTTACCAGGGTTACAGCAGCCCTGAGATTTCACATGCAGCTTCAATTTCCATCATGTGCCAGCTAGTGAGGCTTTGCTCTGACTCTATGTAGGAGAAATGTGTTCCATAGCATGACTTAAACATTGTCTCTTCTCACAAACAGACTTCAGAATTGACTGCAGTATTGTATATTACAGGGGTGGCCAACCAGTTCAGCATAAAGAGCCACAAAAAAACCTGCACCATAGCAAAAAGCCACACAACACATGCACGTCCACACTACAACAGTGACTTCCAGGTCTGATGACAGTCATAATACATAGCAGTTTTCATAGTTTTTTTTTCTTACTTAGATTGACTCAGTGGGAAATCTGACAGTCTTTGTTATCCACAATCCTTTTCAGGTCTTGCTAGAACTCGGTTGTGGCCACTCGAAGCGACTCTTTCACTCGTTTGTCACTAGAGGGGCTTTCAAACAATCTGATTCAGCAGTGAAAGGGTTAATGAGGAAAGTGATCTGTGGCAGCTTTTTTTTTCCTCGGGTTGCAGAATTTGTCCTCAAAACTCTGCTGCATTATTTTTTATTTTAAAATAATTGGCAAATGTATTGGCAAGTGCATTCCATTTTTTTGTACTTATCTGAAATGTTTCAAAAAGTTAAATTTTTTTTTTAAATAAATCCACCAATAACACAGCTCCCAGCCACACAGTAAGAGCCTCAAAGGAGCAGGCAAAGAGCCACATACAGCTCAAGAGCCACAGGTTCGCCACCCCTGGTATATTACCTGCTAGCCAGACTTAATCATATGTTACCAACAGATCCTACAAATGTCTCACACTGCAACAATATGGTAGCATATATTGACTTCCGTTGGTATTATTAGAGCTTGATATTGATTATCATGCTTGTATGCATTTATGTGCAGAGTGTTGTAGATGGCCAACATTGAATCGGAACAACAGAGGTTGGATGAAAGGCAGAAAGTATGCAAGAGAAAGGGAAAGCGCTACTGTATGTCTCCTGTTGAACAGGTCTGTGGGTTGCCCTTGTACTACACAAAGGGAAATAAATGACATCCACGCTCATTTATGTGGCTGTGCATCATCCAGAGCCATCGCAGGCCATTAATTGCAATCCACTAATATGAGGTGGCAGGCAATCCCCAGCGGTTGCTCGTCATGTCCGATCCATCCGGATGTCACTGATTCCACTGCCTAATGCATGTCCTGCACTGGTATCCAAAGTTGGGCGGAAGGCTTCGTATGAGAGACCAAAACGCAGAAAAGGAAATGACGGCCAATAATGACACACATGAGTGGTAGGTCCATAACTACTGGCATATACTAGAGTGAAAAAGGCTGAAAACTCTTCTTACATCTGGAGCACAAGCAAGAAGCTCTCAATGCACTGGTTTCCTCCAGCACCATGAGTTTGAAAGCAAGTGAGCCTTTTTATCTGCCTAACTAAAAGAACTCATAAGCTCAACAGCCACTATGAAATCAAAAGGAGGTCTGTATGTAGGTTGGCATGTGTAGGAACCCCCTGCACCCAGTGGGACTCGACTGGGTTGGAAAACATGGTGGATCAAAGACACTAGCATGGGCTAGAGGCGGAGAGAGGCATGTGGGATTCCTTCAGGGGGCTGTAAAGACTCATTTAATCTCTCTATATCTCCCTGTCCTCAGCAGCTGTTGGAGACGGAGGGGTTTAAGACGCCACGGGCTGGGACCCATAAGAGCAGATTAGGTTGGAACAAGAAGGAGGAGGAGATGAGGGGGAGGACGACGGGGGTGATTTTTCATCACAAATATGGAACATGGTAAAGGCCTTGCTGTTATAGTGCTGAGGCCCTGTCAATAATTCACGCAGAGACAAGTCCCTTGGTGGAGGCACGACATGGGTGTGCAATGTGAGCCATCTCTGTGCGCAGTGAGCTCTCTGACAACTGGTTGCCTCCCGGCATCTTTGAGCAAATGCCACGATTAACAAGAATGCTTTTGGAGTGCTTTGCTTTGCTGTGTATGCAAAAGAACTGCTCAGAATATTCATATCCTGTCCCGAACAGCTGAATGCAGATTGCAAACCCAGCGGGAGCAGTTACAAAAAGGGAAGAGACATGCAAGAAGATGGCACGGCATTTGGAATTGGTGTCAAACTGCACTCAGATATCTATGTTGCCTACAGTCAACCAATTGATTTGCAGTGCTGCAATATACATTCTAAATCCCCCTGGTGCAACCAGTGTTGCTTATTTGTGGGCAGTGTATTATAGACAGAGAGCGACAGATTAACATACACCATTATATTGAGACAGGAGATTATTTGAGGCCATTTCAAGCTGTAACCATTCTTGCCTGAAACATTTTACACAGACAGTCTAAAAGGATTACTCTATATTTACAAACTTGTTTAAACAGTTGACTGCACTGTAATTTCAGAGAATTAACTTAATCTACACCATCTTGTACTCCAGCTACAATCTCTGCAGGGCAATAAAAGACATAGCAGTGCATTAAAAGAGCAAATGTATTCTCTTTTTTTCCCCAATGAGCAGTTTACACCTTGTGAGTCAGAGTGCACAATCCTTATTAGGGAAAACATGCTGCGATTGTGCAAAGATACTGATATTTGCAGTGCCCAAACCTTACAGTGCAGTGCAGTGTAGTGCTCTTGTCCACACTGCTACCACAGCTAGAATGAGATAATTGGGGTCATGTCACTTGTCATAGAGTTTAATAATTTTCTGATTCTTTTTGCATATTAAACAGCGCTGACATAGGAACATCTGGGGGTTTAATAGTGATGGGGTGAAGTATGTTTGTTATGGAAGTGGGTAAGATTCCAGCATATGGGGAAGGGTTATTACACTGGGGCCATGGAGCTTAAATTAATGCATTCTCCCAAGGGCAAACAGGGGTGAATTCGCATGAAAAAAAAAAAAAAAAAAAATCACGATTTCTCCTCTTTTTTTGTTTATCTCTACACACAACATTTTTAAAAGACCAAGAATGAAGATCTCAGTTAGGTAATTAGGTATAAGTCTCCATTAAGGAGAAAAATGGAGAGACAAAAGTTAGAATGGGTCTAATTCATCCCTTTGTCATATTTCTTTTTCTTTAGTCAAAGAGACCTTGACTTAAAAGTGTCAATCAAATCTAAAATTTCCAATTACACTTCCAAAAAGAAAGTATTTGAGACATCTGACAATGTTAAAACACATTAGTTTGATGTTTCACTCCAACGAAATATTACTAGCTTACACTTTCTTTTGATATTCATCATCAACTCTTACTTTGCAAGTCCCAAAGTGGTAATTCATTTAAAGTAAATCTCCTCTCATTCATGAAGGAAAATGCTTCTTATGAGGGCAAAATGACTTTTAAACCATATTAGTGGAAAATAGCACCGCTTTCACAATTTATGAAATGGTTGTTTGATTTATTTTTCAGTTGTGAGATTGAAAAAGGGCTGAAAAACTGAAAGTGAGCTTATCGTAGCCTCGAATCAAATCAGCTTCCCTGATTAAATCACCTTTTATTGTCAGACAAAGTCTGCTGCAACGTATTCCATAGAGTTGGGTGGCTGTCTGTGGTTCATATCTGTCTACCTGATAGTGTGACTATGTTTTTTTGGCTACTTTGGGGCATCGTAACAAGCTGTAAAGACAACATTGGCATATTATCACCTTACAAAGTTGGTATGGTATGTTATGTGTTAGCAACATTAGCATTCATTTGGAGTTCTGGCTGGGGACTGCCCATTTCTCTGACGCTCCTTTGTTCCGACCTCTCAATAACCCAAAAAATTCCCTTTGGTCCTACAGCCCACTAGTCCGACGTCCCGCTGGTGACATAATTACGAATCCCACTATGGCCACGCCAAGACCCGCCTACGAAGCAGCTCGAATGGTTGGGGTTAGGCATTTGACCTTGAGTGGTTAAGGTCAGGATAGCCGATTGGTCAGGGGATAGGACCTGTACACATGGGGTTACGTTACCTTGCGTAAGCATGGATGCCTGGCCAATAAATGCTATTGAAGGGTGGGTCTTGGTGTGGCCATAGTGGGATTCGTAATATCGCTGGTGGACGTCGGACTAGTGGGCTGTAGGACCAAAGGGAATTTTTCGGGTTATTGAGAGGTCGGAACAATGGAGCGTCAGAGAAATGACATGGCACCGTTCTAGCCATCTGGCAATTTTAAGTCATTTTATATGTAATGTAAGTAAATATTCATGCTCATTTTAAGTCTGTTTTGGTCTCAAAACTTCCTCAACTCCTGAGGGGAAATATCCAGCTCTTTAGCTGCTAAATGCTCTGCTGTTTTCAACAGCTAGTGGCTAACTTTGTCTGTCTGCCATTTGGCTGTTATGGCTATTGTGTTAGCAAACAGTTGCCTATTTACACATACAGGCGACTCAGAACAACGGTAGCATTCATTTGCTGTCGGTTTTCTGATGAAATGATGAACGCAAACAGAATGCTGGCCATAAAACCAAAACAATTAGCTAACAGACAATAAAACACTAAATAAAGGTGAGGGGAACTGCAGAGTTAGGTAATAATTCTGTGTGGGTTTGTCACTACAAGTGACCCCTTTTAAAATACAGTCATTTGATCCATGGTTAATTCAAAAATATTGGTAAGTGCAGCTTTAATATAACTGAAGATAACCAGCATGCCTCTCATCTCACATTATTTAGACTAATCTGAGGTGAGCAACTCTCTGACCCCCAATTTCCACCGGTTGCGGAACAGCTGCGGATCCGCTCCGGAACGTCGGCGGAGTCATTAGGTTTCCATTAAAGTCAATGTGTGTATTTCCACTGACTGCGGAACAGCTGCGTTCCAACTGCGTCCCAGCTCCAGCGGTCCGCAGCCCTCCGGAGCAGATACGCAGAGCTTCTATTTTTGCCGGATGGCGGAAAGCTCCGCCGCAATTCAGCACACAGCAGATAGTGCGGGACAGGAAGTCGAGAACAGAAACAAAATAAAACATCCGGTTAATTTTCAAAATAAAATACACCATGCTCACGGTGGATCACATTTCCCTGCACTACATCTTGAAAACACAGCTCAGCTCCCTCTACTCCTCTGGATGGAAACAAACTGTTGTTGGTTTTGTGGTTCTATTCTACCTGAATTCGTGAGATCTAGTGGGTCCTCGTGACTACAGCTGCCAGTCATGGCCGTAGCCGTACTGCAACAAATCCGGACCTGGTGGGTATTGACGGACGGTGGAGCACGGAGCCAATACGCAGCGGAGCCGGTCCGCAGATGTTCCGCATCCGGTGGAAATCCAGGGTTAGGCTAAACATGTCACGTTTTACTTTTGAAGCTGAAAAGTACATTTATGATTATATGTGTCTGCTTGCTTGAGTTTCCCTCCACACCACAGATCGGTCTTACTTTGTTCATCTCAAAACACACAAACACAGAGTGAGAGAGATCTCATTTAAACCAGTGAATATGAGAAAGGGGATTTTCCGTGTGTAGTGTAATCTTCACAGGTTGTAAAGGCTAAGGTTGCACACAACTCTTTTTATCCAATCCATGACGGTTTGCATTAAGAGACCAGATTTTACCTACATCTTACAGATATGGAGATACAACATCTGGCTCATAGTGCAATAGGAATAAAAAGAGATGGAGAGAATTAGAGAGTAGAAATGATGCTAAAGCTAATTTCAATTAATTCAGCCACAGCCAGCACATCACAGCGTTGTGGATATGCAGCGATGTGATCTCATATCCTGAGATGGGGAGCATGGGCATACGTCCTACAGTATGTCAGGGCACACTCACAAATAAATCAACACACAATCCTCTAACAAAGTCCATTACATCATTCACCATGACAAATGCTTTGGGCTAACTGGGCCCCTGTGGGAAATGGCTTCGTCCTCTGCCATGCCATGCCAGCAACACCAAGGGATCAGTTACCATTCAATCCCATCAGCCCCTGCATCCATCCCCGCCTTCCCTCCCTCTCATTCCCGCAGCGCCAGCATCCACTCCTTCCTTTTACTCACTGTCATCCATGGTGCCAGACTCTGTTTGAAGTGATTCAGTGATGAAAAAGGGGGATGGGGAGCTGAGGGTGTTTGTGACAGAGTACTGTATTGATATCAGCATATAGAGGATGAGTAAGTCAGTGCTGTGTAATCAAATTATTAAGCTTGGATTTTTTTTTCATACAGCCTAAAATAAATTGAGTGCTGTGTTCTTGAAATATGAATGGTGTTATAAAAAACATTTACTGAAATGTTGGTTTTAGTAGGACATTGTAATCTCTTTGAGGGGTTACTTTCACCCATAATGCCTCACAGTTCTATAAGCTATGATGTGGCTGAAGGTAAACCCACCTTAAATTTCCCATCTTTTAAAAGCTGCACTAATCAATATTTTTGTATTAACAATGGATCAAATGGCTGTTTGTAATGTCAAAGGGGCCGCTTGTAGAGATAAACCCTCAGAGTCACCCGACTCTGCAGCACCCTCTCAACTTATTGCTATACGTTTTGGTTTTACGACCGGCAACTTTTTTTTCTGATTAACATTTTTATTTACATAAATAAAATAAAAATACACAAAACAATACAACTCGCGACAGGAACACAACCAGCAACTTCCTGTGTTGGTCTGTTTGCATACATCACTTCGCCAGAAACACGACTCCAAATGAATGCTAATATCTAATCTAAACATGAACATTATGAGACTGCTAGCCACAAACTATTCCTTCTCCTCACTGGACTTTAATAAATGATGACAGCTAAGACTAGTAAATGGGATTTCCTGCTCACGTCTCACAAAAAAAAGAGGAGTTTCTTATCAAGACATCACACTAACATACACTGGAGTTCATTAAAGCTTACAGCCACTGCATTGCATCGCATGCAGAGAGATCACAGCACTAACTCTGCCAAGGTTAGGGGCTTGATTACCACAAACGCTGGGACTGCCGACTCATCCTTATTAGTGAACCTTTTTTTCCCAAAGCCAGCTCCCCCACCTCCTCACCTCTATAACACATACGACTAGACAACCCCCAGCGAATGCTCTGAATGATTAAATCAATCCGAGCTACAGTGATGCTAAGTGTTCTCTCGATTCTCCTGCATTCCTGCTCCCTCCCACTTTCCTTCTCTCCTCCTTCCCTATGGACCCCCAGTAGCTGAGGCCCCCTGCCAGACCTGTGCGGATGGCTTGGAGCTGCACAATGAACACCCATCACCCATGCAACAGCAGCACCCACACGCGGGCCTGCAGCACCATTAAAGAGCTCAGCTGAAATGGGAGAAGAGGTTGTCCGCGGGAAAAGCTCAATCGCTGGTTTCCACACAGGCACAGAGGAGATGCACATTTGGCTCGTGCAGATCGAGCCACATAATTTCATGCCATGGTGGTGCTTGCGGGCTCCCATGATGCTTTAGTAGTGCTGCCGCAGGATGACTTCAGTGAACTTGCTGAAGAGCATAAGTAATGCAAGCCTAACACCTCGACACAAATAGAGGGTCACACAGCGATAGCTTGGCCAGGCCCCGTCTGAATTCTAGTTTGCAGTGGGAATATGAGCAGAATAAGAGGATTACAGAGTTTCCCGCAGATAAGATGACAAGTTAGTGCAGACACCATGGCAACAACAGACAAAATGTGAAGTGCTTAAACATTTTTACACACTTTCCAAAGTAGGGCACACAAAAAAGATTAGCCATGTCCACTTGTTGGAGAATAATCAGCCAATGAATACAGGCTAATTACCGGATTCTAATGAGTAGGCTTGATTTGTCCTATATGATGTGTCTGTTTGGCAAATGTTCATTACTTTGTGTGTGTAGCAGGTACGTTAGTGTGGTACATCTGGTTCCATGGCTGAAGGAGCCTCATATACACTGCAGCACTGCCCTCTATGCTGCAAAGCTCTGCAGCAGCCAGAATTGATTTCATCACGGCCAAACATTGGGTGGCACAGAGACCCTCATTTCCAGTGCTCCTCCATGATACCAGATCCCTGCATTTGAGAAATCTACACTTCAAATAGAGGGAGAGATGGGAAGAGGGATGACATGCTTTATTAATGAACTAGCACCCAAAAAAGCACTTAAGAGAGGTTCTCAATTAAGCTGTCATAAACTCAAAACGAGTCACTTCCAATCTCCCAAATCCCTTATAATGGGATGGTATACTGTTACTTTCCCTGCTCTAGTCAATTATCTTCTAGTCCGAGACGATTTTTCTGCTGTAGGAGGCAGGAAAGACAGCTTGCATCTACCATTGCTCAGTCCCAGCTGGGCAAAGCTCCTGGCTTTCACCCTCCGCAGAAGAGCGCTGCAGTGCGAGCCCTGCACATCAAAAACTCTCCCACACATAAGCCCGGCATTGATGAATACGCTGGCATCTCCTCCGCCACATTCATGTTCTGACAGTGTCCCTTTATATTTGCTGCCAGCTCTTAAGTAGGGGAGAAAAACATTTTCCTGTCTTTATTTGACAGCCTCTTCATGAGGCCATCTCGCATGACCTCCACATAAATTAGCGGTCACTTCGCTGCCTGGCAGGAGTGACAAACATGGATATGAACAGATAGAATGTGCATTCTTTTTCTACTTACTGTATACAATAATTAACATGCAACTCATCCCTGATTTCGTTAAGGAGGGATAAAATTCCTTTTTTTTTTATTTTGCATGTAAAGGGAAATGGTACTCTAATTTTAACTTTTTTGTTCTGTCCTGGCTATTTCCCTCAGCCTTCCTTGTTTACTTCAACTTAAGAATAGGTTTGACATTTTGGGAAACAACTTAGCCTATCCGCTTTCCTGCAGAGAAAAAGGAAAGCTTGCATCATGTGGACGCGCCGACAGTGTTGTTGTCATTACTTAGAATTCCTTATGGGGGAGACAGAAACTACTAAATATAAAGGGCCCTGACACACCAACCCAACGTCAAACAACTAGTGGCAACGAAGGCCGACTACTGCGTCGCCTCACGAGTCACATTTGTGTCTTGGCCAAAAAGTTCCACCTGAATACTAACCCATGAACACATAACCCTTCGCAAAACCACGATTTGTAGTTTTTGCACTTTGTTTTTCTTTTACGGAGTAAACAAGAAAGAACATGTTTTAAGTGAGCTATAACGGACATATTTGAGAGTAGAACGTGTGCTATCAATTTTCTACTCTAAATCTAGGCCAGAAACCAAATATGTATGTTATGTATGTATGTATGTTATGTATGTTATGTATGTATGTATGTATGTATGTATGTAGTATGTATGTATTATATATATATATATATATATATATATATATATATATATATATATATATATATATATATATATATATATATATATATATATATATATATATATATATATATATATATATGCACATGATACAATGCAACAACCCTTTAGAAAAGAAGTGTGAACTTATGGCTTTTATAATGTGTAGGTAGAAGCATGACTCAAATTCAAAGAATCTGTGTTTCAGGGAGTGATGCACTTTTAGGTTATTACTGAGAAAATAAGAGTCTTTATTTAATTGCTGTCTTTGTAGCTCATTAAAAGTAAGGCATTAGAATTAGAAGAATTCGCCAAATTGATTAACTAATTCTCTCTTACCTTCCAAACCTCAATTACACCTCCTGTGAAATGTTTAGGAAAACTAAAGCCATTTTACAAGCAACACCACCATTGGTAATGTTTATCTTTAAATCTCAAAAAATGTAACTATAGGAGAAAGTTAGGTCACATTGCATTTCTCATCTAAATCGGATTAAAGTGGAATGACTGATTATGGCAAATCACACTCTGGGGTTTTGCTTATTAAATGACTTCAGAAGGTAACTTTTATACAAAATAACGTTTTGTCCCATTTGCTAAAACTGTCACTATATCTTGACAGTTGCACATTAGAAAATCAAGATTGTCTTACTGTATTGCCAATTCTCACAAACTCAAATGTTTTTTAGAAACATATTTTAGTGTACTGTTTAGTTGTAAAAAGAGAGCTAAAACTAAGCAACGCCCACCGGCCGATGCAAACTTTTTTGTTACAGTATACTAAAATATGTATTTGAAAAACATTTAAGGTGAGTAATAGGCAATGCAGTAACAGAACCTTGATTCATATTTGACAAGCGCTGCCTAGTTTTACCGTTTGACCTCAGTTCACGAGCAGGCATTGCATTAGAGACCCCTCGGCTCCGATTGGTTGTTTTCCTTATGCTGTAAGGAGCGCCAGGAGGAGACAGAGGGATGTGATTTGTCACAGATTAGCAGATCCATAGTACTGTCAGGATATAGTGGCAGTTATAAATATTATTCTAAATATATATAAGTTACCAACTGTATCTTTAAAGTTTATTCGCTTTTTTGCCGCTCCATTAGGTTAGATTAGGGGTACATCCCACGTCCCTTATTTGATAGCTCCTTGACTCCTCTGTCCTCGGCTGAACTGGATGTTGTTTGGCCCTCCTCAGTGAAGGCCGTCTCAAAGCTCTTATTTCCGCCTCGAGGAGCGAGAATCGAGGAGGGATCATCGAGGAGCTATAGGCGAGGATACAGACAGCAGCCTTCCCGGAAGCCATGCAGCTGAAGGAGTTACCAACTCTGCCCAAACAGCTGACAAATTCATGTGGCGCTTCAGAGGAAAGGACGTCTCATCACTCTAAAACACATTTCCTCTGATCAGTCTCCCCAAATTGGTCAAAAAAATGCCTCGGAACACACCAAAGCAACGAGACGTAATATGTCTCCATAACAGCAGGCGGCGCTAATCTGTATTGTCGCCCAAATATGAAAACCGGCAGCTGATTGGACGAACGCGTCACATGGGTCTGACTTCTCCAGAAATTCAAAGACAGACTGTCATGGCGGCTCGTTCAGAAAACGATCTCATATTGTACTAAAATAGTTCACCGAAACGTGTTTCTGAAAACATTTTAAGGGAGAAATAGGCCGTGCAGTTGCTGAATCTGTCTTCATTTCAGATCAACAAAGGTCAGTTTAAAAGATTCGTCAGATTTTGAGAGGCTCTAGTCACGCTCATTCTGCTCCCCTTTTCCTGGTTAGCACTCCACCAATCAGATGGGTCATTTGAGTCTAACTGCCGGCAGTGCCTGCCCCGCCGATTATACAAGTAAAATCGGCCAAAATGAAGGACGACGGCCCCTCGGACGGACGACGGCACGAAACACACCGAACAGACTAGAGTCACTGACCTCGCCAGACTGTCCAACGGCCGATTATCGGCTCTGTGTGTCCACACCTTTAGATGCGAGGAAGGGAGGCAAGTGGAGGAGTCGAGGAGGCAATTTAAGCGACATGAGATGCACCGTAGGTCAAATTATTACACTGAGTACTGTAGTTAGTTAGTTAGTTAGTTACAGTAGATTAAAAGGTGGGAGTGGTATCAATCTTCTCATCTAACTCTGGGCAAGAAAGCGGAAAAATGCATTTCCCAAAATGTTGGACTTTAACTCATATAGAGTGGGTGATAACACATATAACAAAAACACAATTGATAACTACTGTATCATATCACAGCAACTGAACTAGTCATTGTAACCACCTCCTAGTATTAACATCCTAACACTGTGGAGGGAAAATGGGCCAAAGTGCATTGGAAGGGGATTGTAGGAGACCAATAATTGGCTCTGATGGTGTGGTGCACCAAGGATAGGTCGCCTGAGATTTGACCTCAGCTCTGACACGACTAAAATGCCAGATGGCCAACCTGTTCCGCTAGACTGCCTTTAACATCAGAGTTTTCTCAATTAACTTGTTCCCCCTAAAAATCTTCATTGGATGGTTTTCTGGCATAAAGATGTCATTTTCAGTGGACCAGACATCTAGCTGTACTCTCCAGAGGACTGGGCCTACACTCAGTAAAGGCTCTGACACACCAACCCAATTATCAGCCGTCGGACAGTCTGGCTTGAGTCTGTTTGGGGTGTCCCGTGCCGTCATCAGTCGGAGGAGCCGTCGGTCTTCATTTGGACCGTTTTTACTTGTTGAATCGGCCAGTGGGCAGTCGGACTCAATGACCAATCTGATTGGTGGAGTGCTAGCCCTTGACTAGCAAATCAGTGCTTCTTCCACAAGAAGAAGCCCGAGAGCTGACAACGCCAGTATCTTCTTATTACTAGCCATGGTATTTTCTTCTGTTCACCGAGTAATGACAACAACGATCCTTCTTGACTACTATCAACACTCTCTGATGAAAACAATGACTGACGACAGCGTGCTCTGTGTTTACTAGGTCTAGAGAGATGTTCCGTCATTTCCGGTTTTCATTTTTTGGGCGACAATACAGATTAGCGCAGCCTGCTGTTATGGAGATGTATTACGCCTCGCGCACGCACAGAACGTACGCTCAAGTCGGCGTCGCTTCGGTGTGTTCCGAGGCACTTTTTGGAGAGACGGGAGCCGACTGATCAGTCCGGGTCGATGTGTCAGAGCCTTAAAATGTTCAAGAGGACAGGCCTTTTCCCACACTGCATCTCACTGCAGCCCATCTACCCATGATTCACTTTTTGCTTCTCATCTGGCTCCAATAAAGCCAGCAAATAAAAGCAGGGACGCAATCTTGAGGTCACCAAGATTGGTGCTTTCCACTCTATGGCTGAGTGTAGAGAGTCCATCCATGTGAAAATCCCAAAAATACAGTTTTGGCAATGTCCAATACTCATCAAGACAGCACGTGACCAAGAGGGATTCAAAAACCTTCATAATTAGCCAAGGGAAAGAGTCAACTCAACCGGAATAGGGAAAATCAATGTGGGACTCACCACCCAAACTACAGGCATAAAGGCCCGGACACACAGAGCCGATAATCGGCCGTTATACAGTCAGGCGAGGTCAGTGACTCGAGTCTGTATGTTACGGGTGGGCACTGCCGGCAGTCGGACTCAAATGACCCATCTGATTGGTAGAATGCTAACCCGGAAAAGGGGAGCGGAATGAGCGTGACTAGAGTCTCTCAAAATCTGACGAAAACCTTTTAAACTGACCTTTGTTGATCTGAAATGAAGACAGATTTAACAACTGCATGGCCTATTTCTCTCTTAACATGTTTTCAGAAACACGTTTCGGTGAACTATTTTAGTACAATATGAGATCGTATTCTTAACAAGCCGCCATGACAGTCTGTCTTTGAATTTCCGGAGAAACAAGACCCACGTGATGCGTTCGTCCAATCAGCTGCCGGTTTTCATTTTTGGGCGACAATACAAATTAGCGCCGCCTGCTGTTATGGAGACGTATTATGTCTCGTCGCTTTGGTGTGTTCCGAGACACTTTCTTGACCAATTTGGGGAGACTGATCAGCCCAACTGCCTTTTCTGCCGACGTTTGACCGTCGGCTCTGTGTGTCTGGGCCTTAAGACTTCAGTGCACTGTTTGCCAGATGGCAGGGGGAAGGCAAAGACCTTGGTGTGCTGACCCCAGTTTACGTAAATTCTCACTACAGAAGCCGCAGAGAACAAGTTAAGTGTTGTAATCAAGTTCCCGCAACCTTTCTTCGTGAAGTAATTACCTTCTAAAGCAAACAAATTACAGCTGCTCAGGTGCCTCATCCCCGCTTGAACCATCTAATGATGTGCCAACTTCATTTCACACTTTTGAGCTCCAGTGCAAACATCAAATAGGAACAAAGCCACAAATGATCAGGGGGGAAGGCTGCAGGCAAATCAGTACTCTGTAGTAGATCTGCAACTATCAAATATGTCAACTAATTCAAAGCGGTTTACATTATTTATCGCTCATTCAGATATCAATTGACCAAAGCGTGGCAGCAGTGCAGCAGATGCCCACATGTCGTTGTTTTTATTTTACACCTCATCGCTCAGCGTCAATGATTAAAAGTGTCTTGATGAATTTCATTTAGATTTGATAAGTAGTTTCCTGCTAACTAACAACAAAACAGAAACATAACCTCCTATGCAGTGATAGGCAAAGTTTTTGAGCAGGTAGGGAAAAGTTGGTTTTCCATGTTCTGTACTGTATATTCATCTCCAGTGTGTAGCCTGGGCTGATCCGTGATCCTGTGTTTACGCTGCACAGGACAGCTCCAGTGATTACAATTAAGCAGCTCTTATCCCTGGACATAATCAAGTCAGGCCAGAATAGAGGGCGGGGTTAATCCTCAAAACCCAAGTCTGGGAGATGGGGGGGGGGGGGGTGGTGGGGTGAGCAGACATACACAGTTCTTTTTTGTCACTGTCTCAAGTGGAAGCCATCAGACATTTTCATACACTCAATGAGAATTCAGAATATTTAGTACAGGTCTGTCTGTGTGTGTTTTACAGAGGGAAAATACAGGTATACCGCTCTATCCATCCACTGAGGGAGTGGGAGAGGGGTGGAGACAGGTTTTAGGAATATTTAGGAGAGGAATTCAATCAGCGCTCTATGTTAATGCAGAACCAATAACACAGAGAGGTTGCAAGAAAGGGGAGTGGATTATCAGCGAGTCAGCATGTTACAAAGCTCAGGCCAGCTGATATTCTAATAACAACGCAACCCGAGGTCCCAACAATTGGGTAGGGAGATGCTGCCACGAAAATCTGATTTAAAACCAATTTTGACACAAGCGTCATCGTGTGTCTGGCAGCTGAGAGCTGCCTGCACTGACCCTAGCATTTAAGGACACAACACAGCATCAGACTGAGAAAAAAATTAAACCTACTGAGAATATGAGCCATAACAGGAAGGGCACTCGGAGAGAGCAGACCTCCGCCAAAGCCATGCCCTATCTCACAATGTTAACGGAAGTGAAAAATTATTATTTGTGTATCCCCCCCCCCTGTGATTCGGATCCGCTCCCAACTTTAATGGATTCTTCCTTGGCCCATGCTACACCTTTCCACCAAGTTTCATTTAAAGCCTTAATAAACATTTTGAATTATAAATTGGTGGTTTGTATTGACCAAGTCGAACCAACAATGATGCTGTCGTGACATGCAGATTGTTAATGGTAGGAGTGCTTGGAAATAACATTGGTGAGGAATTCACTCTTCATTACACTGCGCGTCAACAGACAAATGGATCACTGAACTGTAATCTTTAACAGCAGGAAAAAACGTGTACATGTGTAAAATAAATTGCACATTACAACTCAAATCCGAGTCACACTTTCATATCAATTTTATCAAAATGAATCCCCCGGTTGTACCAAAACACTCAGCAGGAAAATTTGAATTTGAGTTTTTAAGTTAAAATAAAAAACAGTACAGTTATGAAAAAAGAAGACGGAACAAAAAGCTCAGAGCACTCCTGTATAGGCTAAAGTTGAGAAAAAAGGGCTTCATTCACTGCTAGGTAAAAAAAAAAAAAAAAAAACTGTGTGGCCCTAAAACATGGCTACTTCATTCATGACTTAGCTTTTATTGTGTTTCTGTTATAATGAAAAGAAAAATAGAGAAAGCTATTTTTTTGAGGAAAATGTTAAGAATGTTAAGACGACTCTAAACTACACCTGCTTGGGAGACAGAGGAAAATTTGGCTAGCCGGCTCAACTGCAACCAAGAAAATGATAGCTCACATTATTTAAATTTATAATTCTGCATATTAAAAAAAAATAATAATAAATAAAAAGAATACAGGACACCATCCTGGTTTTTCTACAGCATGAACCAGCCTCACCTGAACCAAAGCCATTCAAGACGGTGTAACAGCACTGTGTCACTTCTGTTAGCGTTTAGCAGGGTTTCTCGTCACATGATACTAAGTAGCGTTAACATAACATTGTTTATGCGGCTATTTTAATGTACACAGTACCATGGACACGCATTGCAAAGGCTCTATTATGATTGACAGTTCAGAGTGTAGCCACGCCCGAAAGCATCCCCTGCTTTATCATCAATTTTAAACAAATGGTAGCATAATTTACATTACATTATGATGTATTGAAGAAGACTTGAGACCATAGACTTGTTAGGAAAATGTTTACTGAGGTAATAAATCAAGTGAAAGGTAGGGTCATTTTCCCACAGACTTCTATACAATTGGACTTCTTTTTGGAGCCAGCGAAGTGGTCCCCTGCAGGAAATTAAATAGAATGCAGGTTTAAAGCACTTCCACATGGGCTTCACTTTTCAGGGCCAGAAGTTGCCGCACATTGCAACACAATATCTCTGTGTACAGCAAGCTTATCTCTAAAAACATACTAGCTGCCTAACATTTAATAAAGTTTGACCCAATTTCTTTTATTTAACACTGTGCTAATGTTAAAATGCTAATGTTAGCTAAAAATGTCTAAAAGATTGAAGATAAAAGTAACATTTACCAACTCAAACATTTCACTTTCTGTGTGGCTTTCTTACAAATTGAATAATATATATTTTACCTACACAATTTTATTACACAGAAGTTACAGTAGCCTACAGTTAACTTTATCAGTCTGAGCAAAGACTTCAAGAAGTTCAATTAACCATAAAACTAGGCTTCTTTGCTGTTATGCTTTAGTGGCAGAAAAATAAGCGATGCAACTCATGCCTTGGGACCTTAGACTGTCTTTCCACTAGCTCACCAGAAAAAGCAAATCCCTTTTAAACCTGACATTAAAAGCATACAGGTATTTTGCACACATCGTCTCAAAATCCCCTGCTAGAACAAAGCCACACCTTTGACAAAACTTCTAAATTTAACCCCTTGACAGTGGTAATCAATATTGAATTCTAACACAGTTGTGTAGTCAGGCTGTGTTTGCCCAGCCCAGACAAAGACATGAGTTATAGCCTTTGCAGGATGGACGATGTAGAACAGGTGCCAAGACAACAGAGCAGTGCCAGGATGGGTGTCCGAGGGATTGAGGAGTGGGAAGGCCAGGGAGGTTGGAGGTGCATGTTAATCACTTCAGGGTCATGAGGCAGAGCTCTGCAGGTGTCTGTCCCACAAAGGAGCATTCACTCTGGGTCGGGACTGGCTCAAACCACTTGCTATCACAGACCGCTTCAGTCAGCTCACACATGCCACAAAACCCAGCTCAGGCATGATATAACACAGCAGAAGAGCTCTGAATCCCAAACATCTCAGTCTCATCATGCAGTAAATACTCCGGAATAAGACCGATGAGTATTGCTTTAAATAATTCAAGTGCACTATGACAGTTCTGCTGATAATTACCACTCAGTCAAGAAATACTGCATACATTTTTAACCTGTTTCCTCCACATTATGCATTAAGCATATCATTTCATCAATACCATTTCTATGGAATACTCTTGCTGCTCTGTAATTCCCATGCACACTCAGTAATGAAATGCTACCCTGACCATTAAACTATAATGAGGTAGGTACAACGCTAATATGATTAATATAACACTGACTCTCAATGTAGAGCGTATCCTGGTATATATTTATGTCCCTATGCAAAGGGTAATTTCAATAGGTCATTTCTTCCCTATTGTTAGTGCTGAAAGGCACCAAGAGTGATACACTGTAGCTTACACTGTGTAGGGACAAGTAATGTAAAGACTGTCCATGATTGACATCTCCCTCTGTTGTGAAAATAACATAACATTCATTTATCTCAACTTTTTGATGAGAAAAAAATAATAAAACTTGATATTTGTTGTGCTTTACTTACATTACGTAAATGTAAAATCAGAATTTCCAAATACAAACGATTTGTTGTTAGTTGTTTTTGCAACTGAAGTCCCTTAATCCCTGTTCTTGCATAACTACCAACTGCAAGAGGCTAGGGCCATAGAACTAAGGCTTGAAACCCTTTAATTTATTGGGGAAAGGATTCCATCCAATTAAAATATATATATATATATATATATATATATATATATATATATATATATATATGACAAAGATAAAAGTACACAAGTGCAATTAATAGGGCTCCTGATAACTGAAGATGGGGGAAGATCCCCCTGTTGTTACTGTTGGTGAGCTTTGTTGTGTGATTAAAATAGCTGACTAGGTCAAGTAACAAATGCTTGGTTGGAAAAAAAAGAAGATAAAAGATAAAACAGCCAAAAGGAGTTGGGACTATATATATATATATATATATATATATATATATATATATATATAAATAAAATACTCATTGTAACTGGATACTGAGTTTTTGTCTTATAATACCCATGGTCTATTGCAATCCATTGCAACTGTTATTACAGTGTGTTGCCAAACCAATTAATGCACAAAGACTTCTTTTTCTACTGTTTACTACGCTACTTTTTCAAGTGCCATGACTACTTTTGATGTAAATAACAATACAAAATACTGTTTACTGGCTGTTCTGAAACAGAAATATTTCGGTTTTCCTGCCGTTGACATGTCCCTCTGATACAGTCAGGGAAAACATTTACTGATAGATTAGATACTGTAGGTATTCATTGTCTTCCACACAGAACTAAACACCTGTGGCAGCAGACAACTCCCATGTCTCTCCCACTAGCAGAATTGTTCATTTTAAAGGAGGGCTGAGTGAAATATGAAAGAAGCATTATGTTTTTTTGGAATGACTACATAAAAGCACATACAATTGATTTCTGACTGACACATCTCTAAAGGAGGTATGGTAAAACAGGTGGTTAAGTAGAATTTCAGCCATACCCTTAGCTTAATTGCTGCGGGAGCACTAAAACATGATTATTAAATCGGTCATCCACTTGTGAGCCACCTGTCCAATGTGTACCCCCGTTTGCCCAATGCATGCAGGGATAGGCTCCAGTGCTCCACAGGCCTAAACAATATAGGCATTATAGAAAATGGATGGACAGATGGAGAGAAAGGGAATCATATTCAGATAGTGTAATGGCAAGTCACTTCCTGCAGACAAATGAAGGATCTGACAGTAACCAGCTTCTACATTTCTATCCAAATTGTCAACATGCTGCAGGGCTGACAGTTAGGAATACAACATCTTCTTCGGGCATCATACTTCCTAATAAATTAGGGCATCAGAGCATGAACTGCTCTTGAGATTAAAGCTGACCTTATAGATATTGTCAAGTACATAAGAAGAATTATATTTCTACCTTTAATAGGTCACGTGGTGATATGCTGGGTAAAAAAGCTATATATATTTTTAATTTTCCAGAATAAAAAAAACATTAACAATAATGACAGTTATATGCTCGCCACAATATGAAGCTATGTTTGGTTGGTCATTAATTGCCTTGTTAACTGGTGATTATGGTAGTGAATTTTAATAACTGTGCTTTTTTGCCTTAGGAAAAACATATATAAGAATATATAATAGAGGACAAGACAAAGTTGTTATTTTGTCAGCATACAGAAAAGCGTGTGATGACTTAAGCCGGAAACAGAACAAATAGGATTTTTTAACATTTGCATTCATGGGGAGTCTTCTTGTTTTCCCCCGGTTACTGAGCATTTTTCAGTTTTCAGCGCAGTAACAGGTGGTGTGGAAATTCTGGTCCTGTCCAGAGACTGCTCAGTGTTTGAGTTGCAAATTTTGTGTTCCAAAATGAGCTAACTTCCTGACTGCCAATGAGCCCAAAATGTATTCTGTAAGCGTGAGGGTGTGCTGACATAGAAGCATCTGAGGAGACCTTTGCAAATACGACTGGTATAAACTCATTTAGGCTACACCTATACCATATTAAGTGTATACAAGTCTTTCAGAAGGGGATGATCCTACAAACTGTAATGACAGCTGCAGTACTGTAAGTACAATAACCAAGACTGAATTTGGAATATATGCTGACACTCTGAGCAGTGTAGCATATACTGCATTTAGAAGTAGAAACATGCATCAAACAACATCTAATCATTCTATACGCTTCTGATGTAATTTGGCAGTTGATAAATACATCCAGCGCAATTAATAAAAAACAAGGAATGTGGCTTCACTGTTGTACTGTGATTCTCATTCTGTCTGACAATGGCTGAAGTGCCTGAATGGCCTAAAAATGATCAGGTCCACGTGATCGGTGCAAAATCTTGCCACAAATCTTGAAATCTTTAAGCTTTTGCAGCAACGATTTCCCTTATCAAATGACAGGTTTACATATCGTGTGAGTTGAATTGGCTGGTGAAATCTGGAGCACCTGGCCTCAGTGCTCACAAGCCCCCAGTGATCAGTGGGGATCGGTCTCTTTTTCTGCACCTCCAACTCTTCCTACTGGTTTTGCATAGCCTTTTGTTCCATATTACAACACACACAACACCTACAACACTGTCAACATACACAGTTATGCTATTCCACTACACACCTTATATTTTTAATTTCATATAAAAAAATGATTCAACCCACTCTGGCATGGCTCTACAGGCATACGGGGTTATGAAAGTATGTGAATAGAAGATATGACGTATCATTAAAAATTGTCATTAAAGTCCACCATAATTCTTCTACCCAGCAGCCTTATGACAACTGAGGGCAAACCTGCTACATGCACTAACCTGAATTGAATATATGAACCAACATGCTCCTTATTGGGTTTATTAAATCTGCAAACCATGCCAGGTCTCTTTTAAAAATCTTGATATATTCAAAAAGAATATATTATTTCAGTAATGACATTGAGCCTGTATATAGGGCTATTGCCCTGTATATGCCAGTTTAAAAAAACATTTGCCACAATAACAGTGCTACATTAAACCAGAATTTAACCAGAAGCTTCTCACAGCATACTGCACTCCTTTGTATAATGCTCCCTTATGGACTAAGCAAGCATGCAGAAGCTTAAGGTTGCTTATAATGACTGTATGAGGATACTGCTCAACAAACCCAGGTGCTCCAGTGACCTGTTTTGTAATGCAGGGGTTAGCACCTTCCAGGCATTATTGAGGAGTCTTATCTACAAATTCATTTGTCGCCTGAACATCTCCCAGAACAGCATTGTTATGCTGCTGGCAAATCCTAGGTTTAGTGCCATACGATACCAATCATCACTATGGAAACACTGGTATTAAGTGTCTTTTATAGAAATGCAGTATTGTTGTTTCTTTTGTTTTTCTTTCTCTGTATGCTGTATGTCATGTCTGTGTCTTCTGAATGGACCTTGAGTCTGGCAATAAAGTTGATAATGATGATGATGACGACAGCAGCAGGGTGCGTTCAGTAGCAGTAGTAGAGGTTGCAAAGGTTTTGTGTGGTGGACATTAAAACTCAACAACAAGTAAATGCAAATTAATTACACATCCTCACAGATAACTGCTATACTTGCATCCATTACTGCTAGCTGGGTGGGGGAAAAAATGCTGACCAGAACCAATCAAAGTCTACTGAGAACTGCATCTGAGGCTCCGTAATGGCCTGAGCTCAGGTCGTTGTTTTGAAGCGTTCAGTCATTCTGACGGTTATGCTCACATGGGACATACAGTACACACAGCACCATTAACCCAACAACACCATCAGCTACTGACAGCCGCCCCTTCTCCAAATAAGGTAATTAGAGGAGAAAAACCGGAAGGCTCTCCATGGTAACTCACTTACAAACAGGAGGGGCAAAACAATGGACGAGCAAGGATGAGATGATTGACAGCTCGTGCGGCTCGCGCTCGCTGCCTTTGACTGCATCCACTAGCGATTAGAGCTCACAACAGCACACGAATACACTACATGTATTACGTTCGTGTCAATGTATTTGATACAATAAGCTATTCAGCGGCATACAATCCAGTTCCCACCGCCGTATCACATTAAAAACACCGACTATTTAACAAAAGCCTTGATAAATATTTTCTAGCACACCGGGTCCGTACATCCTAATCAATATGCCTCATAAGCACCTGCTCACTCACCCGAAAGGGAGCCGACGGTTTATTTAAAGCGATTCAAGTGTCAGTTTACATTGTTGTTTCGTTGTTTTTTATCGGCACACCCTCCCCCTGAGTTGTAATGGCACAGGCTAAAACTTGGCGTTGCAAGATATTCAGCACATGGAAAGCAAAGAGCTGTTTTAGCCTACCTCAGTTTCTCCTGTTCATCCTTGTTTTTTTGGAAGCGAAGAGACTCTCCAGTGTGATGTGCAGTAGTCCGAGCCTCGGCTGAGTAACGCTATTCTGCATGCAACTTGGTTGCTGCTGGGATATACTACTGTTACAACCTTCCAAATCTCAAATTGTAGTTGACAGGTCGCTGCTCGAGCGTCCTTTCAGTCACGCGACACACGTAAAAAAAACAAACAACCAAAACAAGTATCCTAACAGATTTAAAAGTTAGCCTACTTCTTGTACTCAAAGCGACTATCGTTAATTGTTACTAATTAGTGACTGCGACGTTGTGTTGTGTGAAAGGCGGGGCGGCTTCTATCCTCTCATCCACAGCAGGGCTGGATGCTGTCGGTCACAGTTAGTGTTGTCCCCGCCCCATCACCACTCGCACAGTAGGCTATTGGAGAAAATTTGTGATTGATTTTTTTTTTGATGATTTATCTGCAGAATTATTAATTCAGTAATCTACTCTTGTTCTCATTTTAAATTGTTCTCATTATGTAAGGAGTCAATGCTAAGCCTAATTGTTTATGGGAAAATGATTATGGGAAAATGATTATTCCGTTAACTTGCCACAAAACACAGATTATCAGTTGGTCACTCAGACAGTATGTATGTGAGAAAAAAAATAAAATAAATACATATATTCTTTTTTTTTTTAAATCATCTGTTCTGTCTTCTATTTCTCTGAATGATGTACCTCTAGTGTTATAGTATTGTCAAGTCAGCAAAAATACAAATAAAACGTCTGGTGAATTTGATTTCAAAGTAAAAGTTCTCAAAGCGATGCATTACACCTATACATATAGTAACACATATACAGTAGCCTACAATATAGTGTATGTGCAAAAGAAATCGGTTTAATTTTTAAAGTTTAAGATAGTGGACAACATTCAGAGTATGACCATGTGTTAAGCAATAGAGTAATTATTTATTTATTTATTAACTGTTTTAAGTTGTCCTGTAGGCCCTGGAATGAAAGTGCTGTAATCAGCACTGAATCTTCTGCTTCAGCCTTGGGGCTGAAGTTGATGTACATTTCAGTCACACTATCAGAATAACCATAGGCAACCCTGATTAGAATGCATGAAAAGTTGACCTTAGTACCTAATTAAAGTAATTAAATTAAATTAAATTAAATTAAATTAAATTAAAGGTTGTGTGCTCCAAGTTTGCCCTGGTCTCAACAAGCCAAGTCTAAATCCACATTCTGAATAATTTCACCATCTCCTGTTTATAATATCAATGCTTTTATTTTGAACTGACCGGAAAAGTAATTATTACTGTTTGCTGTTAGCCTGTGGATTGTATATTGCAAACTGACCAATCACCGCGAACTTAGCCTTGTTGGAAGTGCACTCGTTTTAACCATTTATATTGCCGGGGTGGGCGGGATTCAGGACAACGCACAAAGAATAAATACTCACGTCCGCTGTAGAGATTTATGAGACGACTGGAGACACAAATCGAGTTCACTCAATATGAACACTTCCTTTTAGTTGACACCAGCGAGTGTAAAGGGACAGTGAGTACAACTAGCCGACACTACACAGCAGTAAACTGTATAGAAGACAGCGGGTAAATAATGATTTTAGCAAATATTAGTTGCAGTCAAATGTGTGCTTGCATAACTATGGTTATTTAGGTTGCTAAAGTTTGCTTTGTTTGTTATCTTTACGTTATTGACGATGTTATAATAATGCTAACGTTAGCTAGTTATTGTTTAGGTTACCAAGTTATGCTGAAACTAGTTTGCTGATAGTGGTAACGTTAGTTCTATAATGTCTTAACGTTAACCACTGTTTGATCTGCAAGGCAGGACTTGTGTGTTACCAGACACATAGACAAGTTGTCCAAGCTTTTTGGCTAGCTCATCTTGAAGTAGGACAACTATTAATAGCTTGCCACAGTGCTACTCACTTGTTCAACTCAGTATTATTAGACCGAAATTAATTAATGTTAATTGCCTATTAATTAGCGTTAGTTACACGCGGCTAGCTAGGTAGAATCAGATGATTACACTATCCTACAGCAGCAGCATTGAATGACATTGTGATTCATGGATAAGCCTTTGAACTTCTGTTAACGTTACTTAATTGCTACCTTTGCACTCATTGCAGTTAAAAGAATGATAGAGATAAGAAACATTTGTGAAACTATGCCTAACACTTGCTATTCTGGGTCATGTTCACAGAAGGGCACAGCATGCACTCTGGATGGTCCATTTGTTTTTCCTACAGCCAAGTACTCTGTGTAAGTATTAAAATAATGAATATTTAGTGAAGTGTGTGTATTGTGATACGTGCATGCTAAAGATATGGAACATTCCAAGTAGTTTTCTTCCAGATATATGCTCTATGAACACTAATAGTCAAGACAACCTTTAGCTGCTGTTATCTCAATCTGTATGTTATTGCAAAATTGGAACCCTCCCAACCCGGTCATCCAACACTTGTTTCACAACAGATGTCTCATTTCTACAATCTCTCATACATCAAACACTCGACACTTGTGCTGACTAATTTAACTAAGTTACTGTTTTTTTCTCTTCATCAGATATGACTAAACTTTGAAGACAGATGTGCATTTAGTGAAACGTTATCATCAATCCCCCAGTACATCCATGTGTATAATTTTCTTCAAGTTTGACCCCCGGCCTGCGTCCAAAAATGCCTACAGGTGAGCAATTAACCCATTTAACAATCTTTGATACGTAGCCGGGTTGGCTCAGTGGGTAGAGCAGGCGCACATATACTTGGACCTTGATGCAGAGGTCCAGGGTTCGAATCCGACCTGTGACGATTTCCTCCATGTCTTCCTCTCCCCTTTCTCACCTAGCTGTCCTGTTTTTTTTTACAAAAAAAACAACTTTGATACTTACTGTGCTCAATGCAAAGTACAGTAGTACAGGGAGGGGAATTCCAAAAGAAAGGACTTGTAAGGAACATATATGATGTTAAAACATAGATCACGCTCCCAGAAGATCATGAAATGCATCATGTGCAGAAAATGTATTTAAATTGCATTTGCAGCCCTGGCGTTGTACTCTAGCTACAGCTATGTTGTAAACATTCCCAAATCCTTATAAGAAGTCCTTGAACAAACAGGGGAGCTGTGCTCAAACAAACTACAGCCCCTATACGCCCCTTCGCTCGCATAGAATGGAAGTGAACGGGAGGCAAATTTGCGTTGCGTAGGATGGCGAAAGCACGCCCAGCCCTACTCTGCCTCTGATTGGCCAGTACTTGTTGCCTTCGTTGATTGGATTAGTTAGGTTTAGGCATGAGGAGTGAGATTGGTTAGGGTTATGGTAACAATACCAGGGTAAACCAATCAGAGGCAGAGTAAGCCAGAGTTGGGTGGGTCATGCCTTTGCCATCCTAGGAAAAGGGAGGCGGATAATCGCTGATGTTTATTTTGTGCATGTGCGACCGTGGCTTAAGCAGCAAATGGAGAAACACCAAGATAAGGCTCACACATCATATCACCTGTGCACTTTTGATTTTGGCACTGCAGTGTGTTCATGGGTGTGTTCATGTTCACATTTGAAATCCTAAAAGTACCCACTGTGTCCATCTTGATAAACAATGGTATAAGGCTGTTTTTTACAAGATACTCAATAGGCTGTATTTTTGGAAGGGTGTATATACAAATGATGCTTCTTCTTTTTTTACATGGCTGTATAAAAGAAAAGAAAAAGCTGGGTTTGAATATTTCACTCAGTTTGCATCATATGGTTTCAGTGAAGTGTTGGAAAATGCAGCTACAGAATATATAGATACTTTTTTTTAATATAAGGTGAAAAAAACTTTTCAGGTGTCAAGTCTTGACATCACTGCTGTCATACTCTGACAATGCTGCGATGTTCCCTATTTCATCTTGTTCCAAGATTGTCTTGTGTGCTACTTGGTGCTTTGAGAGGTGCAAACACACACACACACACACACACACACACACACACACATATACACACAGCAGAATAATAGCAAAGGAAAAGAGGTAAAACTATATAGTTTTATCATCTTATTTTAAAAATATGTGAAACCAAGGGTCAACTGATTTTGGAGGTGTCAGTCTTTGCCAGGGCCCAAGTTGTGTATAAGGGGACCTATAGCTTTCTGTATTGGGCACATAATGTACTTACCTACTAGCTATAGAAAATACATCACATATTTTGCTCAGATCGACCATCTTAAAGCGCTGAATGAATATTTGTGCAAGCTCCATGTGCCCTACGCAGCAGTAAATGCTAACTTCTGTCAGTAGGGCGCACAGACCAGTGCACTATGTGCAGTCAATGTGAGTTACGGGGTGATGTCATCTCGAGTCCAGCGCATTATAATCCCCTTGAGCTTGACAGTGAACTTTATACCTGGCCATAGTCCATCTCTGTCCTTCCCTCTGGGAGTCTGAACGGTGCTCAGGAGATCACAGCAGAGGTGTGGTACGAGTTCTGACTCAGACCTGAACCTGGGGAAAGGTGAAACGTACTGTGTCCTCATGTGGTTACGTCAGTGATATATATATATATATATATATATATATATATATATATATATATATATATATATATATATATATATATATATATATAATGACGTGTAAATCAAAAGGATGGTTTTAGACTAAATTGGGTTAAAGGCAGGATTCAAGTTTCATTCAGAATAATTATTACACTCCCACAGCACAGAAAGACAGTAGTAAACTGTACCTACGGTAGCTAAGGGTTAAATGGGTCAGCACAAATGACTAAATCATTACCCACATGCTGAGATTTCTGTATTTCGAAACTCTTCATATCTTTTTTTTTTTTTTTTTTTTTTTTTTTTATTTCAACTTTTTCAGCTGCTCAGAAAAAAAGCAGTGCTGCAATCAACCAACCAGCATTGTAATATGATTTTGACTTGTAATTATAGCACTTCCTTTAGGCTAGTTAATGTCATTGAAATATCAGCAGCTTCACTAGCAGTCCCTAGAGGCTGCTATGTTCATAGCAGCCAAAAAGATGAAAGGGATTGATTAAACAAACAGCTGACATTCTTCATCCCCTTCAGAGTATGATGTTACTCATGGCAATCTGCCAATTAAATTATGATAAGTGCTGTAAGCAAGTTGACATTTTGACCGAACACTGGCTTAAGAGAGAATCTGTCCAATGCCTAAAAGGTTGCTGATGTGTCTTGACCAATGGATGGCTTGCCATAATATTTGGTACAGATATCCAGGGTTCCCAGAGGATGAATCCTCATGACTTTGGTTACCTCTAGCCAGAGATGGGGACTCGAGTCTGAGACTCGGACTCGAGTCGCACTTAAGTCGTACAAACAATGACTTCAGACTTGACTTGCGACTCGACCCAAAAGACTTGACTCGGACTTGAGCTTCTAAACTCGTCAACAACCTGTTTTCATGCAATTATTGCTTTTTAAATCTAAATTCATTCATGTATTTCTATTTTCTTTTATTGGCGCATATACGTTGGGTAAACGTATGACGAGCTGCATGTCCCCGGCCCTTTGCCATAATGTGCAACGTAACGCATGCACTATGCCTTATGTGTGCAGACTCACATAAATGCATTGACGATGGCAACACCAAGTCCTCCCGGAGTTGTGCCTTTTGTCATTAGTTTTGCTTTCAATAACTTGGTAAACAGTGGCAGTAAGCGAGCAGCTACATGCAAGGTGTGTGGCACCGAGATGAATGATGCCGGATCAACAACATTGAACTTCATCAGGCATCTCAGAACGCGCCTAGATAGCTCAGTCACTTGCTAATGTGAAAGAGACGTTAAATGTAGCATATATTATCACAGGTAACGAGCTAACCATCGCAAAGTGTTGTGCTAATGCTGGGAACAGGCACATTGTATCTTTATAGTTGTATCAATATGATGTGACAGACTTAGGTTCATATTTCACCAGGTTGTTGTTGTTGTTGTTGTTGTTAAATAGCAATACAGAAAGTATCAGTTCTCACATGTTTGCACCATGGTTGGTGTATTAACTTTCAAAACAGATGTTTCCCTCACACTTTGAACACTGAAAAATGTAATGCATGATGAGGTTGGGCTTTACAGCCAGTTAGTAACACAGACAAACATGTATTCTTTGGTGCAGATACCAAAATGTTAATAAATACAGTTATGAAATTGAAACAGAGTTCTTAATTTGTGTTTCTTCAGATTGTATTGCAGTAGACCCCATAAAGTTATCCTACAACTGATTTTGATACTGTACTGTATGGATGGTAGCTACAGGACATGCTTTGAATTCTTAAGATTTGAAGTGTTTACAGTGTTGGGGACAGATCAGATGGCCAGAGACTTGAGACTTGACTTGGACTCGAGCTCAAAGACTTGAGACTCGACTTGGACTTCCAAAAAATGACTCTGCCTCTAGCAATAGCAGCCGACTTGATTTTTCACTCATCGAGTGACCCATCTCAACATGTACCAATGTTCGCTCTAGAGGAAAAGTCACACAGTCACCAAAAACCGTTTCCTCTTGGGACAATAACTATCTACAACAAATTTTATTAAATTTCAGCTATTTTTCAAAATACCTTGTATTGGAGCAAATAGTTGATCAAGTGGAAATTAAATGTGACATGATGTTATACCTTATAGCTAACTCTGGTACTGCTAAGGAGCTGTGCATCGTCCCTGTCAAATAAATAAATAAAACTAAATAATGAAAGGTCAAGGGCTGACAAAAAGTATATGGAATTATCCAATGGGAATCATGAATATCCTTGAATACATAGTTCCACATCAAATCTAAAGTGGCTGCTGCCGTGTCCACAGACCACTGTGTTTACTGAATAGACAAAGAATCCGAGTTCAGTATTCATGCAGAGCTTTGATACCTCTCTGCTTCTCACCATCCCTCCTACACGATGCAGCTGGCTGTTACTGTGATCAGAGCTGCACGCATGTGATTCTCCCTCAGGATCTGATAGCAGATGCTCTTTCTCTGGTATAGCATCATTAGTGTTAGCTTTGTTTTCTGGAGCAGCAGTGGCTCACACAGCGCCATGGGAACGGGCTGCCATTAGCCCTCGATGCACAGAGGTCGACCCCTATTAGGTCAGTTTGGTTTATCGGTTTGCTCTTAGCAGCATCCACCCACCCATGATTAATAGGGGGACCATTGCCAAGCTCAGGAGGAACAGATATCTAAAGAGGTCAATAGATATTATTGGCCTTTTTTTCTGGCCTGTGTAGTTTTCCCAAAGGCTATATAAGTGCCTCTCTACAATGTTTAAATCCATATCTCAACAATCTTTTACTCAAATTCTAACATGATGCTCTATATGTTGGTGCTTAGCATGCTTACGTACCATAAAATGCATGTATGTGGGGCGCCCTGCCAGCTCACCTGGTTGAGCGTGCGCCCCATGTACAAAGGCTCAGTCCTTACCTCAGCGGCCCAGGTTAAAGTCCGACCCGTGGCCACTGCAGCATATAATTTCCGCTCTCTCAACCCTTTCCTGTCTTCAGCTGTCCTGTCAAATAAAGGCCAAGAATGCCCAAAAATAATCTTTAAAAAAAAACAAACATGTATGCTTCTCTGCTAAAATGTTAATTCATGTTTACAAAAGTCACATGGTGCAATAGGAAGAGGTCATCTGTTCCTCTGAGCCAAAGAAACATTTTTTTTTTCTGTGTTTCGTAGCTGCTGGGTGAGAAGAGCTGGATGAGGGGTTGTGTGCATGTGTGTTGCTGTGTGAGGATTCAGAGTAGATTACAAAAGCTTAGTGAGGATATATAGCCACTAAGTGATGTTACAGTAACCGTTCCTCGCTGCACAGTTGACGGTAGTGACCTGCTAGTAAAGGCATGTAGAAACTAATGGCTGGTGTTGCATTAGATACAGGTCACACTTTGTAGCTGTTCATGTCCATTAACATAATGACATCATTACTCACCCTGGATAATAATGCAGGTCAAAGTGTAGTGCAGTGCTTAACTGACAGGCAGCTTGTGTCAGACAACGCAGTCCCATTCAAGGTGATTTATTTTAAAATCCAAAGCGACTTACAATTGCTATATATGTCAAAGGTCACACGCCTGTGGAGCAACCAGGGGTTAAGTGTCTTGCTCAGGGACACATTGGTTGATGTATCACAGTGGGAATCGAACCCAGGTCTCCCACACCAAAGGCATGTGTCATATCCACTGCACCATCACTACCCCTTAAGGTTTAATTTTGTTGAGCTCTCTGTTTTAGCTACAGAGTGAGGCATCTCACTTCTGTTCCATCTTTGTTGGGAGTCGGACATGCTCAGTAGCTAGGTAAGGACTACTAGCCAGTCAGAAGCAGAGTATGAGGGCGTGCCCTGACAGTAGCTAGGTAAGGACTACTAGCCAGTCAGAAGCAGAGTATGAGGGCGTGCCATGCTAGCAGCTAGGTGAGCATTATAACGTGTGTTCCAAAGTGACCACGTTTGTCTCTGAAGTAAAGGCTGGACTACAATAGAGCTGTTTGGAGCAGTTTGTGAACAGTGTTTTCTGTTGGAGATGGTAAGTCCCTTTGGGGTGGACTTTGGTCTTTTTCACTTTGTAAACCTATAACATAATTTTCCACACTGTCTCACGGCGTCATCTACGGTGTATTCTGTATTGGCTTGTTCACTATTTACTGAAGCTATATGATGTTTACACTGAGTGAAATATTCAAACCGAAGACTCAAAAAAACAAAAAAAAGATATAGATTTTAGACAAACATCTGAAATGTGAGAATGTAAAGTATAAGATTTTGTAGGATGAATTAGTAAATATCATAACATCAGTGTTGATATAACAGTATGATAGTTACAGTAGCATGAATTTTGTCCACATCACCCACCCTTCTCTAAGTAGATTTTTTTTAAATGCACTAAAAAGGAAATCAAAAGCAATTACACCAACCTGCTGTATTATACTGACACAGCTAGTACACAGAAACGTATCTTTACTCTCCTCTCTGGTTATCTGTAACTTTTATATTGGCTTGTCCTTTACCTGTCGCCTTCATTTTGATCCTTCCTTCTTTGGTCATCATCACAGGACCTCGGGCCTTTTGTATCCTCTGCGTCCTTTCCAATCAGTTTGTTATTAGATATTGCTACACATGGTTTTCATCAACTAATTCAAGCAGTCAGGTATACATGAACTCCCCTTTTTATTGTGTCTGCTCCTAAAACAGACACTTCCTGAATGTAGCGGACAGCAGACAAAAGGTCAAAACAAAAAAAACAGTGACAGGGGAAATCGAGTAACATAAGTAGGCAATAATCGATTATGGTCTGTCACTGCAGCGATGCAGAATTGTCCAGGTCCGCATCGCGATGCATCGATGCAATGATTCATTTCAACACCCCTAGTAACGGCCCGTCTTGTCTAGAGCTGAAGATCTTTGCCTATCATTTTACACGGGCTCGGGCCGGGCTCGGGCTGGTGCTCCAGGTTGCGCGGTAAATGAGCGGTCAGGTGATGCGTTTTGATTAGCGTGTAAATGGATGCTGAGGAGGTGAAATGGAGACTGGCCTCTGGAGGACTTATTTTATTTCTTTGTTCCAACTTCCAAGTGGCCTATAGCCTATTTTAGTCATGAATAAATTATGTTAATTTTTTTTTATTATAATGACTCATTCTTGACAAAAGGAAAAAGAGCTGTGTGCACATTTGAATAATGTCGGGCTGTAAACGGGTTCGGGCTTTTAAAAAGCTGTCAATCAAAATGTATTTGTCGGTCTCGGGCCTTGTCGGGCCTAACCTTTAAGGCCCTATTACAGCTCCAGTCTTGTCTGTCTTCCAACTCATTAGCTTGTGGGATGGGATGTCATGAATTAGTCGTTGATAATGGATCTGCTGTTGAGACCAGCAATGGCCTTCTGTAATACCTCATTGATTCACATCGCGAGCAAATAAACAAGACTCACTGAATGAACGAAGATAACCCGACAACCTCTGAACCCCTGTCCCTCGCTCCCCCTCCGCAGGCTAATTTTGGCTGCAAACCGAGATGAGTTCTACAACAGGCCGTCCAAAGCTGCAGACTTCTGGGGGACCAACAGTGAGATCCTCAGCGGTAAGTCTGTACATTTGAGTCCAGCTCACCACACACCATTTCACTACATCACAAATACACATTTGAAAAATAAATAGTAAAGCACTGAATGCCACTAAATGAATAACTTCTTGCCGGTCTTCTTTTAACAGGAGAGAATTGGTACACATGGAAAAAGTTAGACCAGTCATTTGTGCAGGCTTTGGCCTTTATTCAACCAATTAAGTTCCCAAGGTTGGAAGGCTCTTTTGCCAGGATGACTTGGCCAAAATGGTTAAAAGTTGCAATCAAAACAACACTATCAGGCAACGGATAATAGAGCTGCAAAGATTAATCGGTTGATCAATTATTCGTCAGTTAATCACCAACTGTTTTGATAATCAATTTCGGTTTGTGCAATTTTTTTAAAGAAAAAAAAGTAAAAATTCTCTTAAATGTGAATATGTTCTAGTTTCTTCTCTCCTCTATGACAGTAAACTGAATATCTTTTGAGTTGTGGACAGAACAAGTCATGTGAGGACATCATCTGGGGCTTTGGGAAACACTGATCACCATTTTTCACAATTTTCTGACATTTTAGAGACCAAACAACTAATCGGTTAATCGGGAAAATGATCAACCGATTAATCGACAATGAAAATAATCATTAGTTGTAGCCCCATACAAATTTTCTCGATGAAGAGGAATTTGTGTTACATCTTGACAGATGGAATATGTGTTAGACTTTAAAACATATGTCTCTTGGCTCTGTAACTATGTGAAAATGCAGCAGATGTTGGCTTTTTAGCCATGGTTTATTCAAGGATACATGGGTTTCAATAATCGAGGGAAAATCTGTGTGCCACTTCAGAATCCAATTCTCCTCTACTCCGTCACAGGATATCCCCACCCGCAGTAAACTATATTTAATTGACTGATGTCCAATACACATTATAGCCAAGCAGAGGAAATCAATCACCTGGCCTTTTTTTCCTCTGAAGGCGGAAACGCAGAGATAGCTTCGTTGTTCGTCAGTCTCCTTTTCCCCTCTGTAATAGAGGGGTCAGGACTCCAGTAGTGGGTCCTTAATTGATGGCTGCTTTTATGCGGTGTGACAGGAATAAATGGCTCTGCCTTATCTGCGGGGCCGGGGGGTGCGGAGGCAGGGCCCTGAAGGAGACACAGCATGACGCAAAGAGAAGTAAGTTATAGCTCCCAGTGGGATCAGGCTTGCTTTCTATCTACTCCCAGAGGAGTAAGACCGCTTGGCTGCCGTGGTCACTGTCACTCTAAGTGGACCTGTCTTTATTGATCACCAGGAAGTGCAGTAGACATGCAGTCTACCTTTCCCATGTCATGCGAAGAAGAGGTATGTGGAAAGATAACAGATTCATTGATCGATTGAGTTTATTTAACCCTTGTGTTGTCTTCGGGTCAAATTTGACCCATTTTCTAAATGTCTATATCAGAAATATGGGTTTCTTTTTAACTTGCTAATTTTAATTAACCAAAAATAACATGGATGGATGATTCCATACAACCATCTCTAATTTCATTGAATTTGGGGTGTTTGTTAAATTTTTTGCATTTCAAAAAGAAATTGAAACGTTTTGAAACAGTATCCTCGCTGAACATTGACATATACCAGTCTGTGATTATCCTTCCTTTAATATTAGTCTAAATAATTTATAATTTCTGCTTTTTTAACTCAAGGATTAGGTATAATTTCTTATAAATGAGGTTTATTGACCATGAATTCCAAAAATAAGTGTAAAACTGGTAATAAGTTGGTGTTAGTGGTGTTCATACGTGGTAGTGAAAAGAAGTGTAAAACGGCAACAAAAAAAGCGCCAAAAACATTGAAAAAATGCCCCAAAATTTTCGATAAAAGGGCCAAAAACGCCACTTGGCCCGGGAGGACGACAAGTGCATGGTCCAATGGAAGACAACACAAGGGTTAATCACTGCCAAAGCTACACACGAGGGTAGTCCAATCAAAAGACAGATCAAAGGATGTACTCCTCCTATACTGATCTTTTTATGTCAATAACGGTCAATGGAGTATTTCATTAGGTGTGTCTTAATGCAGGCTAGTTCAAGTTCAGTATCTTTTCTTTCTTCCTTTGCCCGCCTTTCGCGTTCTAAGGACGCCAAGGAACGTTCCCCATTGTCGTGAGACAAACGTTGTAAATGAAAAAAAGAGTTAACCTATGAGATTAAGGTCTATGTTCAGTAATGCTTACACAGGTCTATAATTTGCTAGTCTATATCGACAACAATTCATTTAGGGGATTGCTCCGGTGCTGCCGGAAGATCTGCCGGATGTCCGTTCCCTTCCTCTTCCTTTGTGTTGGCGTTCTAAACTCTGGTGGATTTCTGAGGACTATGGTTAACTGCTCCTCAGATCTGTCCAATCTGAGTTTTCTGTTGCACGACTAAAACAACCTTTGAACGTACACACATTCCACCAAAACAAGTTCCTTCCCGAGGCTGTTTACCAGCGGCACTGTTATTGCATCCGGTGCTTAGCGAACCCAAGACGTTTGTGATTGGTTTAAAGAAATGCCAATAAACCAGAGCACATTTTCCTCCCATCCCAGAGTGCTGTGGAGGAAAAATACAGTACTATCATAAGGAAGACTTACTTACTGGACCTGTGTTGAACATAGGGTTCTTAAACCATTGTGTAAAATCAGCAGAAACCTGGGAAATGACTTTACTTAATGGATACTAACAGGGTATTGAATGTTGTGGGAATTGTTCAAAAGTATGGAGGAAACACTGTATTTTTTAAGAGTTATTTATAACTCTTATAATGGCTTTTAAGAAACATTTGACTACTTTTGTGTTAACCAGGCCTGGACCTGGAATGTAGTAAGGAGGGAGGATCATGGCTGGGGATCAGCAAGCGGGGCAAGCTGGCTGCAATCACCAACTACATGGAAGGACGTCTCAACCCCGATGCACAAGGAAGAGGTGAGCCAGCCATGAAAAAGTCACAAATATATTATTCACTAATCAAATGCATCCATAGTCTCCACAGACTCCTGTGAAGTATGAAGAATGTTGCTTACACTTGTAGATTTATTTGATAACTTAACTGGTCCTAATAGTCTACTCATGCAATTTCTTTAATAGGTTGGTACTGTATATTTTATCATTCACCCTTTAAAGCGCAACATTGCATTTCTGGCTGCATTTTGAAGGGTCTTGTGGAACCATTTGTGCTGCAAGTTTCACATATCTACTGTATCTTTTTTATTATTTATATGTACATATTTTATATGCATTATTAACAACTAGGCTGGGTTTATTGAGTGCTAAATTTAAGAACCATTTCTTTTAACCTTTGCCGTTCTGCAGGATTTCTAGTGTCTAACTACCTTATGGACAAGGATCTGGACTGCTACTCTTACCTGAAGAAGGTGTCGACAGAAAGCCACCTGTACAACGGCTTCAACCTCATCACCGCGGAGTTCAAGTGAGTGAAAGGTGTGGTGAAATCTATCTTAAGTGTATAGTCCATTCACTGGTAAAGCTTAGTGAAAGATGTATTAACATCATGAGAATCTTTACACTGAGATTTAGTTGCGAGAAGAAACGTTTGTCTTCCAGTAAGCAGCCATACTCGCAACCTGATACATTTTACAAGTTGGAATTTATTTCAGAGTTAGAAAAAAATACGTAATGTAGCCACCTTAGGCTGTCGGATGTTCAGACAAGTTCTTTACTGCACTGTTTTGGTGTCATGAAGTGATATCTGCAAATGCTTGTGCACTAAAGGAATCAAACTCAGTTTGTTGAGAATGGACTATAACTCTGTTCCTCTGAATTCTGGCCTTACCTTGGAATGAAACCGCAAAGGCAGCGTCTTCATCTCTGGAGTGCTAAGAAGGCAGAACTGAAAAAGAAATCTAGGCTGTTGAGCTGTGAAAGAGCCAGCATTAAAATTCTGAAGAAACACCTGTTCATGTTTCAGGGTTTCAGACAAATGAAAATCTTGACAGCATTAAAAATGATGAGGTTTTTTTTTCTTTCTTTTTTTTCGCCTCGCCTGCTTCACCAGCCCGACTGACTGAATTTGGTGAAGTGAGAGAAATCAAAGTGGGATCAGTGCACACAGAGATAGTTGTCATGGTGGATGCCCCTGTAGACAATTGGCATGGAAATGGG